>NW_020291131.1:935082-1070952 GCF_003184625.1 Aspergillus neoniger CBS 115656
GGGAGGGAGGGAAAGAAATTAAACATGCAAGCTATCAGACCAGGCAATGATGTTTCCAGTAATCGCAGCAGATACACAGGTAGAAGTGATAGAAGTAATAAAAGGAAAGGCAAATTGCAGAATAGTCTCAGAAATAGAGACAATGAAAACGGCCTAGCTGTCTCCAGCATTCAACGGCTACTAACTAACATGAAACAGGTATTCATTGGAGATTGCTGGTGGATGAATACAAATACCTAGTAGGTCTGGGCAATGGCTGTGAGTGCTAGTATGATCGGACCAAGATCGTCCATTGCATCAGGGTTAAGAGTGTCCCAAGGGCCGTACTGATGCATGACTAGGAATGGATTGTTGCGAGTCTGCCCAGTCTGGAGATAGTCAATGTAATTATCGTCATACTCCGCCACAGATATGTAGATCTCGTGCCTATCCTGCGATATGATGAGGCGATGGCTAATATGATATCAACAGTCAGCTTGAACCATCCATTATATAACCATGACCTTGTATGTCTATCCACTCACGGTTTATTCCGGCGCTGCACATGGGGAGATGTGTAGTCTGCCAATAAGTTCGCAACAATCTGGTGGCTTTCCTGTATACGAATCTGCGTTTCCTTATTATTTCTGATGACTGGCTTGACCTCGACGATGGCTTTAATGTCCCCCTTGCTGTCAGCGAGATAACCGTCTGTCCTGGCCTGGAATTCCATGTTGGTAAATGTTGCTTTAAAAGCCATACGATGTATCGACCAGCCAACGGAGAGATCGAAATGCAACGTGAGAGAATCGAGGAATGTCAGGAGAGCAGTATTGACGATCTGTTCATCCTTTGTTGGGGGATACAGAAATTCATCTTCCGGACGGATAGGGCTCCATGGAGTGCGGACCAGTGGTGAGGAGACGACTGACATTGAATCAGACTCGTCATCAAGAAGGGCAGTATCAAAGTTAGGATCTGGATTGGTAGGAGGCGATTTCGTGAAGTCTGGTTGGGCTGGAGGTTGGCCTGTTTGCTGCTTCGAGCGCGTCCTGTGGGCTACGGGTGTGAATTGAACACCACTACCAGTCGGGCTGTCCTGATCGGTCCTCGTTACCTGCAGTTGGTAATGGCGTGCCAATGCAAACGTTCCTTGCTGAACTGGACCGGTAAAGCTGTTTTTGTAATTGGTCCAGGACCCGAGACCTTTTAATCTGGTGCGGGCATCTGGTAGCGCTTGGCTCAAGTCGACGCGCCTCAGGAATTTGGATGAATCGTAGCTCTTCCAGACGACTCGGAGAAGGAGGAATTGCTCGAATTCTGCACGCGAAGCCGACTTGAGCGGCGCATCATGGATCGTGACTTTATCAAGATCCAGGTGCTTGACTTCCTTCAACCATTCTTCAGGGGACTGAGGAATGACCTTTCTTGCGTCGGCCATGGTGACGGAATAGAATAAGAGTTAAGTGGTACGTAGTACGCAGGATTAAAGAAGGAGGCTTGATGGTAGGCGTTCGGTTTGTTGGTCCTCCTGAGGGGGATAAATGGATATGGAACCTTTTCTGTTTAGTAGTGACAGCTGCTCTTTTATTCTGTAATATGACCAATGTCCAGCAAATGAGCAGCATGTATGTACTACGCCCTGATATTGTTATTCTTGAAGCGCTTAAAGGTGGTACGTGGCAGGCAGATCTTGTCAATTCAATGAGAAGGATCATGTATGTCTTTAACATGTGACATTGATTGTCGGAGCGCATGTATTAATAGTATACTATTTCACTATGATTCGTAGAGAGTGCTCCGCGAGAGTTATTTTGACGCTGAGGGGTTACGTAGACACCCATCCAGTCCACGACAGGGCCGTTATTGAGCGCTTACCGGGCGAATGAACCATTGACCCAGGGTTAGTACCGCTGGTAGATGCTAACTATAGCATGATCCGCCTTCATGGAACAATAATAATGTCATTTAGCGATCTAATTAGAAGAGCAAGAAAGATCGCTGATTTATAACAGACCAGGTAGTTTGTTACATGTTGGATGGACCGGGTTAGCTAAAACGTTCCCGATTGGTCACAGCCGGTCACGGGCATGTCACGGGAGCAACCCGAGTTGTGCCCCCGGCGGCTGCAACGGCGCGAAGGGGAAGACCTACTCTCCCCACTAGTCGATCGCGAACGAAACTATAAAGTTGTTTTCTTCTTAATGTAGGCCAGATATTTCGTTCATTTGCGCTGACTCCAATATTTTACTTTTCACTGCACTGCGCTGTCATCGTTTAATTTCATCACCATGAATCGCGCCACCGAGCCAAGAGACCGTTACAATCTCCGCAAGGCCCTGGCCCTCATGGAAAGGGATATCAAATTACTCAGAGAGACAGACACCCATGTTCTTGATCAGGGTATCATGAAACGGTACAAAGTCCGAGCATTACCGCTAAGTCTCAATGCTCAAGACGCTCGCGCACCCAAGTTTTTCACCCCTTTCGTTCCAGAAAACATGCCGGAACCTACGGCGGAGTATGTCGACCACGAGTACAACACATCTTCTACGCTGTCACCAGGCGAATGGGGATGGTCTATCTACCTTTACCTTGACGCGTATATCCACAAGCTACTGGTCAAATATCCTGAGGTTTGGCGGACGTGGTCGTGTAAGCAGTAAGTCTTCAATCCTGTAACTGGGTTTCCCGGCTGATTATTCCGCCAGGGTGGGAGATTATGATTTCGGAGACCTCTACCGAACTTTCGACCCTAAATTCGGATCGCTGGCGATCTGGCATGTTTTAGAGTCCTCAAGGCCGCATATCAAGTGCATCATGCACAACAACCTCGACTCTGATGACAACTACCTCCTCCGTGGGGAGGTGTTAACTGTCATCCGCATTATGCTGGGCCAACTGAAGCAGAAGATCTTTGTAAATGATATGATCGCACCGGTAACACTATCCTTTATTGCCTTGTCTTCAGATAAATGAAGGACTGATGATGTTGCTAGGTTCTACTATTTTCGTTGAATCGACGGCGTCCACGCGTCATTGAGGCATACTTTGATGGACAGGAGCTGGTAGTACGCCGCACTGAACCCTATGATTTTCAATATTTGAACACAGAAGGGTTCAAAACATTTGCGCAATGGTTCCTTGGAGATCCCATCGGCGATACATCAAAATGGGCAGTCCGGACTTGATGCGCCGGTCAGATGATGCAAGATATTGGATTATGATGTTTTCATGGTTTGATGATTTGTATGGAAGTGAAACAGTTCTTCATAGTTATTGTGCTCAATGTTCTTCTTGGTGTGATCTATAGCCATAGCATAGCAATCCATCTTCAAGTTTTTCAACTTGATTCCTGCCATCTGACAGATTCCTAGTCACCTAATCAATGCCATCTGATCCGGTTAAGTGAAAGCGGTATGGCAAAGCATAGAATGGCCGCGGATGCGCCTTGCCTGAGCACCTCGAAGTCGATGATTTCGCTGTTAATATAATATTAAAGTCTTATCATTGAACAGAACGGATTAATGAAGCCCCAGCCACTACCTGACATCGATTACTACCTTCCCACAATGCTGGCCTGAATTAAAATACATATACACCACCTTGGAGTCAATGAGAAGAAATACCCTTTGTCAGTCAGGTATCAGTAAACGCCGCCGAGGGTCGACCGATACATTGTGTGATGTGCTGCAGGGGGGCACTGCACTTCTTCTAGTGAAAGGTAATATAATTATGGCAATGATCTAAAACAGAGTATAAGGTAACCACTTCTATATAGACAAGCCTTCACCAAGCTGTATGCCCACCATCGACAACTACAGTACTACCAGTCATGAAGCTAGAAGCATCGCTCATAAGCAACAGAGTAATTCCCCTAAACTCCTCCGGCCTCGCTAGCCTCTTCATCATATTCTCAGACGTCCACAGATCTCGAGTATCCGGATCCTTCTCCATAACCATCTTTGCCATTGGCGTCTCAATATGCCCAGGACAGAGACAGTTCACACGAATCCCGCCCGTGCCATCTTTCTTGACCTCAGACCACTCCATAGCCAGACTCCGCGTCAGCTGGATAACTGCCGCCTTGGACGAATTATAAACGGCAGACTCCATGCCCTTGTTGGCAATGATGCCGCTCATACTTGCCACAAGGAGAATGGAGCCGTGGCACTTCATATTCAGCATAGCTTTCGCGGCTGAAACGGCGCTGCGGAAGACGCCCGTATAATTGATGTGGATCACGTCGTCAATACTCTTAGGTGTATGATCGATCGCACTAGCAACATAGTTTATTCCCGCAGCTGCAACAAGACCATCTAGGCGGTTATTTTGTGCTGCGATGTCGGCCATCACCGCTTCCGTGTTTGCGTCGTCGGTTACGTCCATGCGCCTATAGTGCAAAGAGCCCCCAAAATCTGGATTTGCGCGCGCCTCTGCCGCGTGGAACTCTTCCTCTGGTTGGGGAAGCCGGTCAAGACAGTATACTGTGTATCGTTGACATGAGTCATGGGGGGCCCAACTGTTGTGAGTGAAGAGAACAAACATCTCACCTCGTCCACCTGCTTCGACCAATGCCTCGGCCATTGATAACCCTAACCCCCTTGCACCACCCGTCACAGCAAATACTTTCCCATCAAGCGAAAACTCTCTGAATCGCTCATGGGATTTTTCACTTCGAGGCAGCCTTTCTTTCACGTGGGCCTGTCCGGCCATAGACCGTCTGAAGTTCGATATTGCGACGCGACACAAGGGTTTTCCAACCGGCAATCTCAGGCCTGAAATGCCAAACGTAGGAAGATGAGGATAAAGCAGTGCTGTTCTGAGCTTTCGCGATAACATCCTGGCTCTACTATTCCCAACGCGGTGAACCTCCCCGTCTATATTCAATCTTAGGTCTTTTTGTCCGGCAATAGAAGATATGTATATTCCAGCCCCGTTAATTAAAACAAGTGTATACCTAAAATGATTGTTCTGATAGCAGACATTACTTCGTCTGAGTTGGGGAAAATGAGATGTTTTGAAGCTCATGCGCCAAGGATGTACATATGTCAAGCTGCCGTCATCATCGACGCAAGGGCTGGGCAGCTGACACTTCCAAGATATAAGTTTGGAAGATGATTTTGCTGTTACATGCTCAATAATTATAATGCTAATTATATAACATTATAAGCACAAGATCCTACGTGGCAAGGATAATGGAAATACGATCTTTATATTACGTGTGCTAGGATAGTAGTTGGACATGATATGTTTCCGGGGCAGCGATAACCTCTCAGCTACAATATCGCACATATTGTGTTAAAATGGTGGCTGAAGTACTAATTGTGTTTTTACTTTACTTCCTGTAGCCTTATGGCGGTCAATTTAAGGGTTACATCTCCGCGGTTTGGTGAAACTATAGTGTGAACAAGATGCGAAATCGATAAGCATCTAACGGTGATCGCTCTCACAGCACCCCTTAAACAAAAGCTCTGCCGGTTGAATTTGTTCGCAATAATCCATATCTATGTTAGTTTATCGTTCTCTTTCATCTCTTCCTCTGCTGCTTGTTATTACCAGGGATGAACGCCTCATTACATCATTGTATGACTATCAGGGGAGGCGGCAAACTTTAACTCCAGGTTCCTGGATGGGAACATTCATGCGTCATACCGCGTGACCTAAATCCAGGAATACTAAAACTACGGAATGGAACCATTAAGTAGTTAATGGGATTTTGATAGTGCAACCTCACCGATATCCTAACAGCGAGCGAGACCCATTCTAGGCTGAATATACCCGCTGGGCTCCAAACTTTTCTTCACGCAAGTAACTTCACAACTCAGGATGGAGCTCGATCGGGGTAATAGATTTAATTCTTAGTACATTGTACTAAAGAATAGATATGATGGACCCCATCGCATCACGCTATAAGAATATGTGGTGCATTTACGCGGAGTCATCTCAAATCAAATTACATACATTAGTCCATGTATTGGTACATTCAGTGCTGTAAGTAGACCAAATTTGCGCACCATATTCACTTAGGATCCTATGTCGCTTCTCTTCCGGAAGAGTCTCTGCAAATCTCCATAACCCATTGTAAACCGATCTTTCGCCTTGCCCTCAAAGGCCGTCCCATCCTCTCCCGGTGCGAACTCGAAATCGAACATCGTGACCAGCCGTACCAAAGTGTTGCGGAGAGTCAGCAAAGCCAGGGGTTTGCCAATGCACCCATACGGGCCTAATGAGGTGTTGGTCAGCATCGGTCGCCCTACGGGTAAAGAGATCTGGCTCGACTAACCTAGCGAAAACGGGGCAAAAGCGGCTCTCTGCTTCACCATCTCTGGGTGTAGATACCAGCGCTCGGGAAAGAACTCCTTAGGACGCTCATAGACCTCTTCATCTATAGCATATACGCAATTAGCCCTATGTATGATATGTGCGCGAGGACTCGGACCTACCACGGCCTAGCACATACTGCGGGCACATAACCGTCATGTTACCCGGGATGTAGACCCCCTCGATGGTGATTCCTTCTGGTGGAGTCTTCCTTTGCAACGAAGCCGCGGCTGGCGGGTGGAGCCGCAAAGTCTCGTTGATGATTGCGTTGAGATGTGGTAAGTTGGCTATATTTTCATGTAAGAACTCATGCGACGGATCTGTTACGTACAGGGAAACTTCATCACGAAGTCGCTGCACCTGCTCTGGATGCTGTACCAGTTGGTACATCGCGGCCGTGAGGATGGTAGCTGTTGTATCACTGCCAAGTTGTCAGTGCTCTCGAACATTTACAGGACCTATCGTGCTTCCTAACCTGCCAGCTAGTATAACCAACTGTGCGTCTCCTCGTAATGGTATATTATAGCTCCAGAGCAAGTAAAAGAGCACAAGGATTGGTAAGACCCCAAGATTGTCTCAATTCCTTCTGTCACGACACCGCTCCAGCTTTGCACGCCCATGTGTATTGCATTCAGATTATGTGGTTTGCCGTTTTAATCGCCGGTCACGGAACAGTGCTCCCAGCAATGAGTTGAACTAGCTTACGATAGCAGGTTCCTACATTCACCCACGTAAGTCCTTTCTGAACGATATGCTGAGCAGCACAAGAACTGGTAGTTTGCCTGAACCAAGTCGTCGCTAAGCTAGAATCTAGTATCTCGGGTAAGCGAAGTAATTCAGTGCACTGATTGGTGCGGATCAGGTTGATTTACACTCCGCGGGCTCCCGAAAGCCGTTGATCGATCTGAATATAAGATGGCTGGATATTAGAAAGAAGTCTTGCAGATATTGCAAGCGCTAGAATTACCATAATTAGCTATATCCTAGCCACCATATAAAAGCATCCAGCTTCGAGAATGGTCCCAATATGTTGCTCAGGGCCAAGGTGTGGGCCATCAGATGAGCCAAGATTGATTCCTTGGCACAGCCACCGGGCTGGAGCTGCCCTTGGAGCTGCCTAAGGTTGCTTCATCGACATATCCTCCAATCCCAACCAGCACCATGTTCAACTCGACAACAATAACAAAGAGCGATCCAGAATCAATGACAATAAGCAAGCTGACCCAGCGCAAGCCCTCGCGTCGGTCGCACCAGAAGTCGCGATTAGGCTGCAGCACCTGCAAACGACGACACATTAAGGTTTTTCCGCGGCCTTCCGATCCCGGATTCTCCATTCCATTCTAGTGAGTGATTTTATGCTAACGACTGATTCAGTGTGATGAATTGTGGCCACAATGTTCCAATTGCATGAACCACTCTGTCATTTGCGATTACTCTCTCTCAACGGACCCAAGCCGACCACCGCCATCTGCAAGACCCGTTCAATCTGAACTATCGGGGAGATCGGAGCGTCTTTCCAACTGGATCTTTGTCCCATCGGAGTATCAGGCCACATTGAAACGCCCAAGTCCCGACTCTATTTCCAGTTCGATGACCTTGAGTTTAACTGGCACTCAATCCCCTCCTCCATCATCATCCACTCCCCTATCTGCCTCTCTACTCTCTTCCAAGCCCAGTTCCACTCCTACAACATTTGATTTCCAGGACTTCACCCTCCACCACCACTATCTTACCTCAACCTGCTACACTCTCGCCGAGGATGACGGCAGTCTCCACTTCTGGCGTGATGAAGCCCCTAAATTGGCAATCACGCATCCCTTCATTCTGCATCTCATCCTCGCGCTAGCTGGTCTACACAGAGCCAGAAATACCTCCCACAGCACACTTCCTGATCCAAAGGGAAATGGGTCCTGGCTCCTGGATAGAGCAGATATGCATCTCGCAGTAGGGTTACGTGGGATCGCATCCCTCGTCGGGGATATAAACCCCGGAAATATCCGTCCTGCGTGGGTGGGCGCTATGATTCTATGTTTTTTGCCTCTGGCGCGGGGTCCCCGACCGGGGGAATATTTGTTCTTCACCATTGGTGATCATCATGAAAACATGGCGGAGTGGCCTTCTTTGGTGAGAGGTGTGAGGACGCTTTGTGGGATATCGAAGGATCTCAAGTCTTGGGTAGGGAACGGTGGTTCATCTCAAATTAGTGAGGGAGGCAAGGTGTCCGGAATTGAATACCAGAGAACGCTAGAGAGGTTGAGACAGTGGGTTATTCTTCAAAGCGAAGAGCAGGGCGAGGTGAATGGCTGGACTATGAAGCACTGTTATATTAATGCGATTGCTATGTTGGAGCGGATGTTCAGTGAGATGTGCGGGGAAGAACATGATACAGGATGTAAGATTGGCAGGCTGGCGATGATGGTTTATGACTGGATCTGTTGCTTTGAGCCTGGACTGAGTGTTTTCCAGAGGAGAGAGCCAGTGGCATTGGTACTGCTGGCTTATTTCCTGGTGATCATGAAGATCCATGATAAGGTGTGGTTTGCTCGAGGGTGGGCTGAACATATCATTGGGGGCATTGAGGAATGCTTGGGTAAGGAGGATCGTCGGTGGCTACAATGGCCGATGGAGACAATCTTTGGCCTGGATGATTGTGCAACCAAAAAGACACAGTCATCCTAGTGCAGTGCCATAATAGTAATAGTTCACCTTGAATGTATCCCCCCAACCGCAACCCAAGCAGTGACTATCGTCAACCAGAAAGCCTTTTCTCGCTCAATTATGCCCCGTTCACAACAGCTCCAACTTATTCCCTGACTTCCTCCTCAAGGTCCTCCAGGGCTAAAATGTGTTCACTGACCATCGGCACCGAACTATCAAGAAAGGTTTCGGATGAGGTAATTCGGGATCAATAACAAAACAACGCCACGAAGGGAGAGAAGACACCATTCGGACAACATGGCCGGACATAGAGGTGCCAAAGAGGAATACTATTGTTGAAGTTGCTGCAAGCGAGGACATATAATCAAGACACCATCCACATGCATTGCAAGTGTCGCTGCTGTAAGAGGATTGATCAGCTTCCGAGGCTTGATACACTCATGGTTGTAGAAGAGGAAAGTATTAGAGTAATTGAGAGGTCCGGATTGAGTTATTTCCTAGGGCTAGATGAGAGATTGATGCAGTAGTGGCGAACACTGTCAAAAAGGTGTTGGAAGAAGCAATTAATTTCCGACTGGAGGCTTTGCCATCACCCGTTATTCTATACAGAGCTACTTTTAGCTTGGCTACTTATAGCTATTTTGGAGTTCAGCTGCTACCATTCTGCCACAGCTCAACTCCTTCTACTCTTAAAAAATGGTATATATGACCCTTCCAGTAAACAGATATATCCCATACACACTTCAACAGTCAATTCTGCTACTCTCGGCGTATCCGAAATCACCGCCCCAAAACAGCAAATCCTTTTCCTAATTGAGCCGATCGTATTCGTTGAGATGCCACTAAACCCAATGTAGACCGCATCTGGGGCTCGGCTGCAGATCCCTTGGCACGGGGCGGCTTATGCCTCCCGTAGGATTCATACCCTTACCCGTCGCGAATAGAATAGGCCTCCGATCAATCACATTATCTTGATGCCTTAGCAGTGGAGCTCGTTCCAACTCTTGTTTGCCAAAATGCCAAGATCTAAACACCGCATAATTCCCCTATCAGCTGTCACTAATATCAGAACAGAATATGACCGTCTGAATCCTACGCAGGCTTTCAAGTTCCCACGGGACGTTATTTAGGCAGCAGACTGTGACAAATATAGACATGCAGGTATGTAGGAATGTAACTCCGCTATTGTGGTGTTGACAGCCACCAAGTATGCTGCAGCACTGCTTTGGACGAGTGATTACGTCACAGCAAGCTCTTGGCATCAGGCGTCCTAAATCGCTGTCCACGGGTACAGCGGGTTTTGCTGCGCGGAGCATTCCAAAGCTGCCAGTGTAGCCAATCATCGTACACTTGATGCATCACATACATGGTGACGGCCAACGGTGCCACCGCTGTGCTCGTATACACCCAGTCCAAATGGCTAGCGACTTGCCTATTCAAGGCTGTCATCGTGCCCTCAACCAGATCGGAGCCATCTCGAAACCTGCTCGATCTTCACCCATGACTGGCTACAACTGCTACTCCACAATTATAAAAATAATGCGGGCGTATTTCCTTCCAGATGACGCTGACAAGTAATATTCTGGCATTTGTAATGTAGATGGCTCAGCTCTAGACCTACATACGGATATAAATTCTATCAAATCCTCATCCTAGATACAGTCCCAGAATAACAAATTCAACTCTCTAGTACTACCATCGCCATCATGAAGACAACAACTCTACTATTCCTCGCCGCGGGCCTTACCCAAACGCAAGCATTCCCATCACAAGGAGCAGCACCACACCCACTACCATGGTCCCCTCCCGGCCCTAACGATGGTAAGCACCCCATAGAGCCTACCCACATAATCAAACAACTAACAGAACCGAAAGTACGCGCCCCCTGTCCAATGCTCAACACCCTCGCCAACCACGGCTACCTCCCTCACAACGGCAAAAATATCACCGAGCAACACACCATCAACGCCCTCTACAACGCCCTCGGCATCGACGCAGAACTCTCCACATTCCTCCACCAAGAAGCAGTAACCACCAACCCAACCCCCAACGCTACTACCTTCTCCTTGAATGATCTAAGCCGTCATGATATCCTCGAACATGACGCCAGCTTGAGGTATGTCGCTCCCCAATCCCACCACTCCTCCATCCATCTAACCCAGTATGTATTATGGTATAGCCGCCAAGACGCCTTCTTCGGCGACAACCACGACTTCAACCAAACCATCTTCGACGAAACCCGCTCATACTGGACCTCCCCTATCATTGACGTGAAGCAGGCTGCTCTGTCTCGCCAAGCACGTGTGAATACCTCTATGGCTACGAATCCGAATTATACCATGTCAGAGTTGGGTGCGTCGTTTAGTTATGGGGAAACGGCGGCGTATATTATTGTCCTTGGGGATAAGGAGAATGGGTTGGTGAATCGGTCGAGGGTGGAGTATCTTTTTGGTAGGCCAATCCCTTGGTGGGGGTGAATTAGTAGTGGAGAGTCCACGGTTGGCTAATGTTTTGTAGAGAATGAACGTCTTCCGCTTGATTTGGGGTGGACTCGTGCGAAGGACAATATCACCTTTGATGATTTGAGAACGATGTTGAATAGGATTGTTAATGCCACCGGTGGGGAGAGTGAGTTTGATAGGGAGTTGGCGAAGAGGGGTGGGGTGCATGTTGGGAGGTGGAGGGGGTACTAAGTGGAGTTTGTTCTGGGTGTGTAGGATAGGAGTGGGTTGGATGGATGGTGAGTGTGTATCGGTGTGATTAATGGATGGATATGAAATCAGCTTTGGGTCGTCCACTTTGTTATGATTGGCATATACGATTTATGTGTGTATGAAGAGTCCTGTTTGGAATATTATAAATTCGAAGAACATATTATCGTTATCATTTACTGCTTTGGGAAATGTTTGAGTCCTGGTTGGATGGTCATTGATGTTCAACCCTAATACTTGCCCGGTATGCAGTCTCTGGAAATGGCCTGCACTGTTGCTAGCAGCTATGATTATCACAGCTCACTCCACCCTTCGAAACCAGATCTTCTCACCCAAAACGGACTCCAGATCCAACCCTAGGCTCTTCGGTACTCCCTGCTCGTCAACATAAAACTCGGCCTTCGTATAGTCTGGACCCACAGCCTCGGCCTCAGGATTATAGTACTTGACGACGAAGAATTCTTTACTGACATGCTCAAACCGCATATTGCAGCTCCCCACACGGTCTCTCAAATCAACGACCAACTTGCCGCTCTTCTCACACACCTTGAACTCCCCATATCCAGGATGCGCATATGTCCCTGTATATGCTCCCAGCGACAACGAAAGTGGTAACCTCGTTTTCAGGTCCGGATACAACCGTGCTACCACACTTTCGACACTCTCGTTGTATATCCGTTCCATCTCCTTAAGCTTCTCCCCTAGCTTCCTCACATGGGTCTCTCTTTCGGCCCCGCTCTTCCCCAGCAGCTGATCGATTAGGTACAAGAACAAATCTAGCTCTGCAATCCTGGCGTTTTGGGTATTTCCCATCATAGCAAACGCAAAGCCCTTCGCGGGCAAAAATCCAACCATTATCCCAAATCCAGCCCAGCTACCCGTGTGCCAGTATAATTGTTCTCCATGGTAGTAGTCTATAAACCACCCCATGGTATAGAGATGGTATGCACCGGGGGGAGCGAGCATATTTTTCCAATCCGACTCGGCAATGACTGTTCTGGGTATACGAAGTGCTGTGTGCCCCTCTTTCGAGATAGGCGGTGCCTGGTAGAGCATAGCGCGCAGCCACTTCGCGTAATCCATCACGTTAGAAACCATTGAACCAGTTCCGGTGATCGGAGCATAGTTGATATATTGCTCTTCATAATAGGTGTGTGTTTCCGGATTCCAGGTGTAGCCCTTGACTAGTCTCTTTGACAGGTTCGGGTGCTTTTGCACTTCGGCAGTGGAGAAGTATGTATCGTTCATGTCGAGTGGGTCCCAGATTCTTCTTTTGAGTGTCGTTCCGAGGCTCTCCCCGTTTATGTGTTCCAACAAATATGTGGCAGCCATGAACATATGATTGTTGTAGTTGAATGTGGTTCGTGGCGGAAAGGCCAGTGGTAGCCATCGAAGCCTGCGAACCTCGGTGCGCAAAGTCTCATTCGGATGAGCGAGGCTGATGGAGAAGAAGTGGCCAGGGAGCCCACTCCGATGCGATAAGATGTCTTCAATTGTAGTGTTGGTGGTGGCAGAAGGAGTAGAAAGAACAAAGTCGTCACGGATGATGGAAGAGACGGGCGTAGACCAGGAGATTGGGTGCGGAGTGGACTGGCTATCGTCGATCGCTAAAGACATTGCGGCGGCGGTGAAGGCTTTGGTTGTGCTGCAGGTTGTGAAGAGAGAGGTGGTGGTCATGGGTGTGGAGGGAAAGGAGGCGTAACCGTAGGCCTCAGTTCATTGTTAGTGTAGTTCTTAGGTCAATGGCAATTTGGACGGTGGTGGTACCTTTGCGTAGGTGCTGGAACCGTGCACAACCGATACGGTCAGGCCTGGGATGTGCCATTCTTCAAGCAATTTGTCAACGAGAGCGTCGAACTCTGGAGTGAGCGGACTTCTTTCCTGGCGAAGGACCATTACGCTGAGGTCTGTTTGGATCTGGGTTAAAGGAAATGGGATATGGGATGTGGGATGTGGGATGTGAGAGGAAGTGAGATGGACGAAGATGTAGAGAGTGAGGAGTCAAGTTGCACCGGGGTCCGTGGGTAGCCCGGCGTAGCTGCCTAGCACTATTTCCCGCAGATGAGCCCCGAACGGCCGCAGGAAACCAATAGTCTGCATCGATACTTGCTTTTGCGGCAGCATGCATAAAACCCTCTTTGATCCCCCAGTTATCTCAGCTAAATCATTGGTCTTCAATACTATTACTATATCCCGAACATCAGAGAGTGAAATCTATTATGATCTGAGTATAGCGCTCATTTATGTAGGCTTTGTGGCTTATATTACATGCTCTGATCCAATTAAGATGACCATTCATCGAGTAAAGCTTTCATGCAGGCTGCTCCTGTCGCTGCAGCAAACGGTTGCCATACTTTATTTTTATGGCTGTCGGCATAGTCACAAACACCCTTCACCACTAGACAAGGCAGACTATCCCAGACCCCTGCACCCTCCATTTCGAACGCTATCACATTATCACGCATAGCGATGAGGTCTCTGTCTTGTCCAGACTTCATGACAGTATCCCCCGATGCAATGAGACCTAGGTGGATTGCCGGAGAAAAAGTATGCCCCTGTGTAAGTGCAGCCTGAAGACGCTTCCGTTTGACAATGTTTTCTTTCCCGCATCCGAGTTCATGACATGATAGATCAAACACTTCGCCGCAGACCGTAGTGCTGGTCGAGACTGCGCATCTGATACAACTGGTGCGGCCACGGTGCTTATGTTGATAGCTTGGCTCGTAGAGTTCGTCTTGTTCCACTCCTGGATATCGAGCAGTGTCATTGCCAAGCGTCTGAGTTATGACTCCCATATATTCCTTCACTTTGTTCGAAACACGCCGTTGTACTATAGTTGTCTTTATCTTCGAAAGAAATCCTCTGATAATGACGTTGGGCCGCCCCAGTCCATCGGCAACCGATGCTTTAGGCAGAAATGCCCCAGGGATCCTTCGCCCGAAATCATGCTGGATAATCCCATCACTGACTATCACATCTCCGAGGAGGGTCTCCTTGCTCTCCTTTCCATATGGAACACCACCACAGATTCCGACCACCAGGGCGAGCTTTATGTTCGGATAGGTTGACCGTATTGAAGAGGATGCTTGAGACGCAGCACTTTTTCCCATACCCGGAAGATGTACCAATGCGGTGTTATTGCGACCCATTCGACCGAGTGTGTACGTGTTCGAGTCTCCCGATGAATTCCTATACAGGCTGATGTCTTCAAATCTTTCATCAAACAGAGCACTGACCGCATTAGCCTCTAGCGGTAAAGCACAGAATATTGCGACCGTGAAATCTGCTTTATGGGGGAATTGTGAGGCAATGGAAGTCTCTGGAATAACATGGTGAGCGACTGTGTCGAGCGTTTTCGCGGTAGGAGCGCTCTGGATACCCCAGTCATCTTGATAGGCTTCAAACAATCTCTTCAATGGGGAAACAACCTTCTCGTATAAAACGTTCTGTCGGGCCGTTATCAGCTCTGTATACCCGTACTGTTGTATGGAGTCGCCACCAAATAGCTCAGGGTTGAGACAGTTATTAACAGCCTCAACGTACATAGAATGCACCATGTCCTTCAAATTGCTTCTGTGCGCCGTTGTCCACGCCCACGTATAGTAGTCGTTAACCGCAGTTTCGCTGAAGGGGTGAGGGCATTCTTCACTTGTCAAGGGCTGCTTGATGACAATTTCGATAAGAAGAACCCCTAATGCTAGAATGTATGGATATTGGTGCATGAGGTTATCGGCATTATAGCAGTCCGTAGAAGTAACCACCGCTCGGGCCATGTTTGCTGTCAGATATGGATGTGGCTTTCCATGATCTGCCAGGCCAGCTTTCTCAGTTAGCAGTTGAATGCTCCCGTGAGTCCAGGGTGCCATCATCCACGCTGAACTGTAATACTGCCAGACGGACTTGGCAATGGTATAGGCTAGATGAGGCTTTTCCTTGTTCGAAAGATGAGGTATTTGTTCAAGCCATTGCCCTAGTGAACGTCCTTCGATGGGGAGAATGCCACGGGAGGACTTAGGATCAGGTGATTCGATCACTTGCAGCACGTTTGATTGAATACAAAACTGAACAGGCTCGCCAAGGCGATTGTCGATCAACTTGCAGAATTCCCCCCGCTCTAGCCGTCTCAATCTCTGGGATAAGAGCGAGCTATTGCGTTTCGATGATATATCAAGCCCCACCAAATACAGATGTTGGTCTCTGCCTGGCGTCGGAAAACTCCAGTCACAGTTGGATCATGTCCGCTCTGTGGGCTGACAGATCTGGATGCCGAGGCCGTTGTGAACCATGTTGCCGAGCACCTGCATTCATTTTCGCTCAAATCTTTACCATGGGCGCCAGGAGACTCTGAGTCTAATTGGGACTTATATGGAGGCTATTATGAAGATCATCCTTATTTTGATACAGCAAGATCCGAGGATACACGAAGATCGGAAGATACTGGAAGTGCGGGATCAGGATCTATTGAGTTGTCTGACCCACTGGACTATCTGCCTATCATGGAATACGACGAGGAGCCAACGGAAAACAACCAATTGACAGAAGAAAGAATCCACTGTCTTTCGGAGGATCCGGATAGTAGCCAGGATATGATGGGTTTGTTCTTAGCTAGCATCGAGAACGAAGATCCTGTAACGGCACCCTTTCAAACGCCATCATCGCCAGCTGGCCGTGATAGCGATCTACCTTTGGACGAGGAAGAAGTAGGCCGAGTCTCCGAATCCCAACATCTTCCACCATTATCACTCACAGTACCTACGGATTCTGATGATGATGACTCTCCGGCCGTTCGACCGCCACTGCCAGCCCCATCTGACAGCGAACCCTCCACAGATGGAGAGGATGAACACCAAGGTTCTGCATCGCATAACCCTCCGTCATCGTCACCAGCCGAATCCGGTTCATATTCTAATAACGAGTCTGCACCTCCAGGCTTCCAGGCATCATCAGTGGCCGAGGAAAGGCACCTGTCACACGATCTGTCACGGTTTATTGATCTCGATGCAACTCCGCTCCACAGAGCTCGGAAGGCTGAAGCTGCCATTAACGCCGGAGCAGTAGCTACTGGATTCTCTTCATTTTCTGAGATGGTTCTTAGCCAACCCAGTCTCCCACAGGATATCAATTCCGCCGGCGAATCACTGAGTACCAGTATTGTCCTTTATAATATAAATCATTTTCACGATTCATTGGACACGCTTTTTCGGCTGTGTTTCGACTGGGTTTCCAATTTTTTGGAACCCTTCAGTGATGTGTTATGTCGCTCACTCGATGACCTGCATCCCGCAAATAGTCGTGATCGATTCCGCGATGCCATACTGAATGGATCCGACGTTGATGCGCTTCTTGCCTACCCTATTCACCGGCGAAATATCTTCATGTCCGTCACGATGACTATGATCTGGGAACTCATATTCACACGGTACCTATTCGGCTTGGAACGGTCAATACGCTCAGGAATCAAGCGGTTAGAGAAGGAATTAGGGCAGACTCTGCCACAGGAAGTAGTCCATCGCTGGCGAGCCACGACGTTGAATTTATTATCCCAGGATACTGAGTTGAAACAGCAGCAAGAGCGTGATATTCAAGCTATTTCACTTACTATTATCGATACACTGATGTCTATACTATCGGAAAGGAGTCCTTATAAGCCTCGACTGCGCGAGGAGCTCGACGAGGTATTACGCCTTGCTGTGAAACTCTCTGTTGAAATGCGTACGCAAATGGCAGATTACATTATGCTACCCCCTCTTCAGCCAGAGTATGACAGCCAAGGCAACTTGACAAATCAGATCTTCTTCAACGCCTCGTTGATGCATGATGAGAGTGGCGTGTATGCATCAGATGAACAGGCACAAAGTGAACAGGCTGTTGTTCGCTTAGTCCTTTTCCCTTTGGTAGTGAGAAAGGGCGATGACGATGGCAAAGGAGACGAAGAGGTGGTTGTTTATCCAGCTCAGATAGTGGTGTTAGATACGTCAGATAGTGGTAGGCCTCACCCGTCGCCCTCTCATGACACAAGAGACTTTTCTGCTGCAAATGACGAGGCGGACTATGATTCGGACAGGACTTCGGCAGGTAGCGCTCCAAGTCAAGTGTCGGTCGATGTTAGAGGAGTGCCACTTTAGTTGCTGCTTTAGCTAATAATGAAGTTGACATGTGCGTGCAAAGCACTTCTTACTTCTACAAACACGAAGTTTTGTATCACCTTCGAAGCAGTCGTTCCTTGGCTACATTTTTATAGTAGTAGACATCTCATCTCAAGCCTTCAAGGAGATCTTTTCTTTTTCTTTTCCTTTTCTTTTTCTTTTTCCTTTTCTTTTTCTTTTTCTTTTTCTTTTTCCTTTTCTTTTTCTTCCTCTTCCTCTTCCTCTTCTTCTTTCTGTTTTTTCCCCTACTTCCTTTTTCCCTTCTATCGGATCTGTACCCTACAGAAGTCATTAACCAATCAAGTCTCATTCTGGATGATACGAAGCCCTGCCTTTCCACATACATGACTTTGTCACAATGGCGTCGTATCAGTCTTGTTTCAACCCAAAATGGTATCATGCGGAAGCAGGAGCACCCCATAATTAATTCTGATCCATAGGTAATAGGTATATAAACCTTGGAACAGTATTTGAAACATTCTTATTCGTGAATAATACTATAACAGTCATACAATCCTATAAGCTAATACCCATACATGCTCATATAAACATCATAAAACATCAACCCCCTCATGCAGATACAGCTCCCCATCCACCTCCACCAGCAGTATTGATTACAATGCGATCATGCGTCTTCATTGACACAGTGTTCTTTCCTCCAATGTTGACCACGCGCTCCACGCCCGTATCCACATCCTTTGTAACCCAGAGGTTCATTCCGGGCTGAGCATCCTCTCCACCTTCGAGTCCGTACGGGCGGTAAACACGCCTCTCAGAAAGAATTGACACTTCCATGGGGGACAGGAACTCGATATCGCGAACCACACCGTCACCACCAGGGTTCTTTCCCTTGCCTCCGGATCCCTCTCGGAGGGTGAACTGTCGGAGCAGTGTTGGGTAGCGCTTCTCCAGAATCTCCGGATCGGTGATACGCGTGTTGGTCATGTGTACGTGGATACCGGATTCTCCGCTCCATGTGGGACCGGCACCGCTGCCTCCGGCAATGGTCTCGTAGTAGCCGAAGCCAGGGATAGTCTCGCCGGTTTCGGGGTCGCGCTTGGAGTTGGTGCCGAAGGTCAGGTTGTTACAGCATCCTTGGGAAGCGGCACAGGCGCGGAAGGCTTTGAGGACGACGTCGGTGATGCGTTGAGAGGTTACCACGTTTCCGCCGACCACAGCGGCAGACTTGGTGGGGGACAGGATGCTAGGGGAGGGGACTTGGATGTCAATAGGCGCCAAGCATCCTTGGTTCAGTGGCATGTCTGCGTTGATCATGCAGCGCAGGCAGTAGATGATGGCCGAGTGGGTAATTGCGATGGGTGCGTTCCATCCACCGTATACCTCGGGGCCTGTACCGTCAAAGTCGAATAGGGCGGAGCCATCCTCGCCGTTGATATTGACCTTTAGCTTGATGGGCGTGCCGTCATCCATATAGTCGACTGCCTCCAATGGTTGACCGCCGAATTTCTTGTGCAGATCCTTGAGAAGGTTGCGGACTGCTGTCTCGGCTGTGGCTTGGATGGCATACATGTACTTCTGCACCGTCTCCACGCCGTATTCGGCGAACAAGGCTTGGATCAGTGAGATACCGCGGGTGTTGGCTGCAATTTGTGCTTTCAGGTCAGACAGGTTATCGCTGACGCATCTAGCTCCGGAGCAGCCTGGGTACTGAGCCGGCTTGTGGACCAAGAGCTCCATCATACGCTCCTCGTCAAAGACGCCATTGCTGACAATTTTGTCTCCCTCGATTGCAGCACCCTCCTGCCAGAGCTCAGTAGACTTTGGTGGCATTGAGCCTGGGAGGATGCCACCAATGTCTGCGTGGTGGCCACGGGAAGCCACATAGAACATGATCTCGGTGCCACCCGGTCGGTCGAACACGGGTGTAATGACCTATCGCTGTTAGCTGTGTAGTCGATTGGAGAGCGGATAGTAGACTTACAGTGATATCAGGCAAATGTGTACCACCACTGCTAGGGTGGTTTGCCACTAATACATCACCGTCACGCAGATCACCGAGCCACTTCTGGTGCTGGTAGCGGACCGCAAATTGCATGGAGCCAAGATGCACCGGAACATGCGGCGCGTTGGCAACAAGGCCGCCATCAGGAGAGAAGAGAGCGCAAGAGAAGTCAAGACGCTCCTTGATGTTAGTAGAGACGGAGGTTTTCTGGAGCGTGCGTCCCATCTGTTCGGCAATAGACATGAACCGATGGCCGAAGATACTGAGCCGGATAGGATCAATACCCGAGGACCCACCCTCAACACCATTTACGTGAGGGAGCTCCTCGAGATCGATGACTATGCAGGTCTCCAGAATACTAGCGACAGCATTCGGGGCCACCACGACTGTTTGTGTCTCGTCAATGATGACGGCAGGGCCATACACACGAGTATTCTTCTCGAGCTTGTTCAATAGATACACAGGGGTATCGATCCGCTCAGAGTACCCGTCAAAGTACGCTTTCGAGGTGTTGTCCGGACCTCCGCTGACATCCTTCAGGGTGGCCTCCCTCAGCTGCACAAGGGGGCTCTTCTCCGTCCGAACCTTTGAAGAGGCAACTGTGCGAACTCGAATATCGTCAACTAGAACCGATCTGTCAGAATTGAATCCGAATTCTCTGCGGTGCCTGGCACGGAACTGCTCGAGGAAATCGGAGTTATCCTCAGGCTTCAGGATCATCAGGCTGGTATCTGAACCCTCGTAGCGCAGGTTAAGATACAAATCGTGGCGCACTTGGTCGGCCGAAAAGCCTTGCTCTTGCATGTCTTCAGTAGACGCTTTGATCATGTCCTCGAAGCGCTTGTCAAGTGTGGACTGGGAGGTCGAGTACTCCGTAGACACCGGCTCTTGCGATTCCTTAACCACCTCAGCCAGCGCCAAGCCATACGCCGAAAGGACAGATGAGAACTTGTGGATGATAACGCGGGAAATTCCCAAGGACGCCGCAACGGTACACGCGTGCTGACCACCAGCACCGCCAAAGCATGCCAGGTGGTGGGATGCAGTTTCGAAACCGCGAGCTTCTGTCAGGTTGCGAATGGGGCGGGCCATCGACTCATCCGCAACCTTCAAGAAACCTAGTGCCACCTCCTCCGCTGTGAACTCGGATTGGCCCTTTTCTTTTCTCTCGGTATTGATCTTTTGCGTCAGCTCGTTGAAAAGCTTAGTCGTAATCTCAGTGTCAAGAGGCTGGTCTTCATTAGGTCCAAAGATGTGAGGGAAGTACTCCGGAAGCAGTCGGCCGAGGAACAGGTTGGCGTCGGTAACGGTCAGAGGACCGCCTTTGCGGTAGCAGGCAGGGCCCGGATGAGCTGACGCCGATTCAGGACCGACGTAGAAGAGACCATTGCGCCACGACAAAATAGAACCACCGCCGGCAGCGACAGTGTTGATGTCAAGCTGAGGAGACTGAATGAGAACACCGGCCACCTTGGATCCGAAGACGTGCTCGAGGTGACCATCAAACCGTGACACATCGGTTGATGTGCCTCCCATATCGAACCCGATCACTGGGGTCTTCTCCTGAGGATCCCAGCTCGTCGCAGCAAAACCAACCACACCGGCAGCAGGGCCCGACAGGATCGCTTTCAGCCCGCTGAATCTGCGAAAGTCGACCAGCCCACCGTCAGACTGCATAAACTCAAATCGGCATTCGTGCTGCTTCTCGAGCCCGCCCTCGAAGCTAGCCGAAATTGAGTCAATGTAGGTTTTGATGACAGGTGTCAGATAAGCATCTGCGGCGGCAGACATGCCTCGGGGAACCACCTTGATCATGGGCTGGAGTTTGGATGACAAGGTGACCGAGAAGCCCATGCTTTCGGCCAGCTCCCCGATGAGACGCTCGTGCTCAGGATAGGCGAACGAGTGGACGAGAGCAACCGAAAGGGACTGATAACCCTTCTCCTTTAATTGTTGTAATACCGGGCGCACCTCCTCAATGTCTAATTCTTGTACCACCCGGAACTTTTCACCTGTTGTTCCCTCCACTATGCGAGCATTCTGAAAGCAGTCCTTGTCGGCGAGGGGGTGGCATGGTACGACACGCTCGTTAATTTCAACCACTTGCTCGGGCAAAACTCCGGGTCTAGCCATTGAGAGATCGAAGATGTTTGGTCGTGACTGGTCGCCAATCTTCAGTAGGTCACGGAAGCCTTTGGTGGTGAGGAGCACGGACCGTGCTCCCTTACGCTCCAGCAGCGCATTTGTAGCGACTGTGGTTCCCATGCGCAAGCTCCCAATGCGATCCAGTTTCAACGGCTGGCCGCGCGGGTGTGACTCGCCGGTGACGAGCTCAAGAATCTGACGAATTCCCTCCGTCGGAGCATCTTGGTAGTGACCGGGGTCGACGGAAAGTAGTTTGAGGATGATGTCGGGGCGACCCGGGACCACGGCGTGGACGTCAGTGAAGGTACCACCGCGATCGATGGAGATGGTGATCTTGTCTGACCCGGGCATGATGAAGGTTAGGGTGCAATAAGGATGGAGAGAAGAGAGGGAGGAGTGAGAAGAACAAGAAGAAAAGGGAAAAGGGTATCAATGGCTGTTTTCAATTACAAGATGGATGGAGGGGCATTCCCCAGTTTAAAATAACTGGGGGATGCGATAAGCCATTCCGCTGTCGTCACCGGACCTCCCTCTATGTCCGCAATCGTTCATTGGTTGTAGGTCACGTGTCGGCCCGATGCACCCCCGGATCGGGGCAGCCGGACCGTTCCAGCCGAATGCGATAACGGATGCTGATAACATCCCAGATAAGGAAGAGACAATTGCCATGATCATAGCTGCTGGCGAGGTAATACAGTGGGAATTAGATCAGATAGTCACACTTATAATGTGTCAGCGAGGGCATGCTAAGGGGGATTTGAAGTTACTGCTTGTATCAAACATGCAATGTAGTCATTCTCCATAACCTTCATAGTAGTACTAGTTGTGGTGGTATTTGGACTGCGCAGGGACAGGATATATATTCATTCAACACAGCAGTTTCACGTCAGATGAAACATCACGTTAACTTAACTACTAAGTACAAACACAGAAGACAAGCGATGAGAATGGTTGGACCAATGAATCATTTAAATGAATCGTTCAATATGCTCAATGTTAAATATACTAAAGGGTATTTCATTTCTTCAAAGTATTCTCAATCCAATCAGTATCCATATCAATGTCAATCTGGCCCAGGACCTCCTCCCACAGCCCAGGATCGTCGTTGACATCAAAGTTAAACGAGATCTCCTGCATCGAGGGGATATCTTGTTGTGGGGTCCAAGTAGCCTCCCCCGTCGGGTGATCGACTGCATTCTGTGATGGTGTTGGCTGCTGTGTGCTACTGGGAGTAACGGGCACTCCCGCAGCGTCTCCTTGCTTGGAGCTCTTTTGACCAATAGACGATCGTAGTTCAAGAAGGAGGGAGTGACGAGCAGCCAGGTTGGTATTGCCTCGGTCAGCCATGCTGCGAAGCAAATTAATCGATATTTCCATCGCTCGGGAATTAGCAGCGTTGTAGGGGAATGCGGCATTGACCATCACAAGTAAAAGTGCGGCGGAAAAGATGTACTCTCCGTCTAGATAGCCATATGTGGCTAAACTTGGTGTTAGCGAAGTGACCCGAGATAGTTCCAAACGAATGACGAGTAGACGTACCAACCAAATTGTGCTTCGCTGCTGCATCCATTATAAGGGTGGTGGCTCGAGCTGCTGCCACACAGCTCTCAATCACCGCCACGGTGTTCTGCGATAGCCCTTCTTTCCAGTCCACGGTCGCAGAACCTTTATCTTCAGCATCGAGCCGGCGTTGAATTACATAGAAGACTAAAGGCCGTGCGGTCATGTTGACACAGGAATAAAAGTGTAAGAATATCGAGACCGACTCCCGATTGATGTGAGTACTTAGGGTGGAGAAGTCGATACAGAGACGATCAGGTAATCGTCGCAGCCAGTCCGAAAGCTCATCTGTAATACTCTGTACAGACACAAGCAAGTTGGAGCCAGATCGTGGCTTCTTGCGATAGATTTCTTCGTAACATGTCAATGGAGTCTCTGCTTGCGGGAATGACGAGTTGGCCACATACCTTCGCCTATCCTACCCAATATCCGAGACAACTGTGTATAGTAGGTGAGTACGACCGATGGCCAAGGGACCACCTCGGTTGCGCTCTACTTAATGTTAGGAGAAACTGAGTGATGAAATGCTCACTACTTACCGTAGGCTGCGGCCATGTTGTCCCTATATCCTCATCGTGGATAGTGATCGGATTGCCAGATTTGACGGACAGAAGTCTAGCAGGTGTTAGTAAGTATTAAGGGGGAGACGGACGTGAGCCTTACCGATCCAGACTATACACCGACCACCAAGCCCGCCGCCGCCGATTCCGATCTTCTTCACTAACGTCTGGGTCAAGGACCTCTTGGTGAAGACCCAGTGAAATAGCCATGCGAAGAGCAAGGCCGATCTGGATAACCTGCATTAGCGGTGGAAATCATCACTTGAATTGAACTTACATAAAGAAATGCAGCGTCTCGACGATTGAGATTCTGCATATAATACGCAACGTAGCAAAGAACCTCCACGAAGAAGATAGAGCCTTCCTCGTGGATGTCGGGTAAGAAGCGCAGCGCATGTTTGAAATATTTGAACCCAGGAGGTCCGTCATCTCCAGACCACTGGTTCACCGAATACATCAGACCGAAGGCTATGACCAGTAACACCTGACAGTATACTAGACACGACTCTCGATTGAGTGCATCGGGAGGTTGGCTGTAAACGAAATGGAGCCGCTCTTCGAAATCATGGGGCTGGATCAAGGAGAATATTGTCCCAATATAGACATACTGTACCCAGTAGAGTCGTTTAGCGTACTCGAATGGCGGCAGTTGGGGTAGAACCCGAGGAGCTGAGCGACGCAGAGACAAAGGGTCATCATACAGTGGCCGCATATCCAATGCTAGGTTGGTTGATGAGGGATTTAGGCGTTTCGCCAAATGGGTGGTGGAAGACGCCCCAACATAATCTGTCTATTGATCAGCTCAGCTATGCAGGTATCGGGACCTCAAGACAAGCTCACGATGCTCTCCCGACCGATTCAAGAAGACATGACCAGTCTCATTGTACCACCAGTCATCTCGCTCGAGAGGCACCTCCACATTGTTGTAGGAACTGCTCTGGATGGCTGCAGGGGGATTGGGGAGAGATGGAGGGCGACCTTCATCTGCAGGAATAAATAAATCAGACAATGTCACATATTTATGTCATGAACGACTTGATGGGATACATACCTCGACGGCTGGCCTGTGCCTGAGCGCGAAGTTGAATAAAGTAGCTAAAGAATGTTGGTCACCTGCTCAGGCATCCATTGTGTTCCTCTCAGGCTTCCAGGCTCACCTTTCGGGAATCGAGACGCGCTTTTCAGCTTCCGAGTAGACACACCTATGGCCCACCTCTGCGCATGCAGCACATGGATAAGGTGGGTTGCCAGCACACCGGGTCTTTCTGTTGCGGCATCGGTTACACCTACAAAGGGATATTAGCTGACTAGTCTAGAACCCTAGCATATTATTGCTGACGCACGCGACCATTGACCGTCTCGCGTTGGGTTGGTGCTCTGCAGCTCGCTGCTGCAGCCCACCTCGTCCTTTTCTCTGAGCCATGGCAGAACGCACTGCTATTGATAGATCACAATCACCATGTCGCACACTCTATTGCAGGGGTTTGGTGCTGTCCGAAGCACTTTAGGCTTGCTGTTGCGGATGCTGTCCACGGCTGGAGATGCCGATCAACGTCCAACAGTACGGAGTATAGCGGGGATGAGAGGGACTAGACACGTGGAATGGATCTCGCCAGGTTTAGAGAAAGAATGGCTGGGATACACACCGATCCAACAACAGTGATGGTAGCTCGGACTCCACCCGATAAGTGTACCTGTGGTGGACGGTAGGCAGTTGGCGCCCAAGCCAGAAGACTGCTCGATTCCCGCGCGATCGGCCTCTCCACGTTCAAGCGTGAGATGGACTTAAGGCAGGCTAATGTGCAGGCAGAACTAAATGCCACCCCTCAATAGGTGGCTATCTTCATCCAATCCTACGAGTTCATGGAAGGCGCTGATGACTTTGTTGTGATCAGACGACTTATCTGCCGTTACATTGCGCGACCCCACACTGTTGCTGTGTTGCAAGCCAAATAATGCTGGAAGCAGAGTGGCCGCACCTCGGCCCGACCGACAACGGACCCCCCTGGAGGGGCACCAATTCTTATCACGTAATTACTTGGTACCATTATTCACACCCAGGCACTGCCGGTTTAAAGTTCTGGCCTGAATCCACTCGTGTGCGGGTGCCTGGGGACCTTTTAGACCTGTCGCGTATCTGTGAGCCCATGACTTCACTGCCGGCCTGCTCCGATTCATTTTCTCGACTCGGGTTATCGCGGCTGTGGGAAATGGAAGACGATGATGTGTTTATCCCGACAGAGTGTCATCATCAGTCGATATAACCAAAACAGCGTCGCGTCCACTGAAGCAGAAAATGAACCAGCATTCTAGCTTCCGCCATGGGAGTAGGCGCCGTTGCAGTTATACTGCTCGCTGTGCTGACATTACTTCGCGCCCTCCGCAATTATAGCCGTCTACGTGCTATCCCTGGTCCTTCAGCCGCTGGATGGTCGGACTTTTGGCGCATATATGTTCGCAATAAATCTCACTACGGTCGACGTCTGTCAGGTCTTCATCGAGAATATGGCACGGTTGTGCGGTTGGGACCGCGTTTCCTCAGTGTCGCAGATGGGTCGATTATAGGCCATCTTGATCAGGGGGTCGATGAGGGGGTACGTGTTCAAGCTTGTATTCGAGCGACATCTGCTAATTCTCGCAGCCACCAGAACCCCAACATAGAAATACATTACCCTCGAATAGCGTCATCGTCAGCCCGGACAATCTTCAGACGACGCATCCTACCTGGGAACGCTCTCAGGGTATACCGGAGTACGAAGGAGTAATTGACCCGTCCACGAAACAACTCATTAAAGCGATACGAAGATACCGTGTGTTGGATATAACCTCGTCCCTGCGCATATTTGCGACGACGTTTATAAATCAGCTTACCACCGGTGGTTTGTTACAGGCGAGGCATGACAACAAAGGAAGAGGCAGCCGATGGTTGAGTATGTTCTCGACAATTGAATTTATGCTCATCCGAAGCCCGGTGACGGCACTGAAGAGAGATCGCGGACGTCGACTAGCAACATGTGCGACATTGCCAGTGGCAGCGCCTACTGTTTCCGTCGAAGGGAGCGATGCAGTTAGTTCAAATGGCCCTTTGCCACTGCAACAATGGCCGCGCGACGACGGAAGCCGGACGAGACCATATTCTAATGGCGTCCGTGGAGGGCACAGTGTTGCCGGCACTTTCGTGTCGTTATTTTACTTTCTACTGAGGCACCAGGAGTTTCTTGATAGACTTAGGTTTGAGATAGACACTGCATTCGGTGTTGGATCGCTGTCGGACATACCCCGATGGAGAGAACTAAATAGGCTGTCCTACCTTGATGCCGTTCTGAAAGAGACGATGCGGCTGTCAGTGAACTTTGAAGAGGAGATCAAGGCACCATTAGATGGTGTTATTGTTGCAGGCTACCCAGTTTGCAAGAACACAACCCTACTGTGGAACTCCCGTGTTCTACAATTTGACAGTGAGACGTATGGGAATGATGTTCATTCGTTTCAACCTGAGCGGTGGCTTATGGCAGATACGCAACAGCGAAGCCGAATGGAGCAGGGATTGATCTCCTTCAACCGCTGCGTGCGCGACCATCCAGAAGCCCAGGTGGCCTGGCTGGAATTGAAGAAAGTTGTCGTATTGATTCTTATGAAATTTAATGTGGGTTTATCGAGAATGTATATTGCAGGCTGATCACTGACTGGTAATTGCGAACAGACACAGCTTCTTCATGCCGCAGAGCCTAGCATTGACACCGACGACAATTTTACTTCGCCGTCTCTTATGGTTGGCTTCACCCCAAGGGTTCCTGAATATTGAGGTACCAGCTTGGCAACGCATAATTCTTGCATATTTCTTTTTACTTTCCAGATCATTGGTGTCGTTTCGCCGTCTTTGGATTCCTACTTCTTTAGCTAAGATACCCAGATAAAGCAATTGCCATACAATCTTTACCTCCGTTCACAGCATTGCTACATATTCTAAGCGATCATCCATAAAGAATCACATAACAGAATACCACAAAGAGATACTCCATGCTAAGCTCTTATACGACGAGCACTCCCTACAAGCAATGCCAAGGCCCGGGACGGCGCGTACAATGGCGAAGCGCCCACTTACAGGACTCATCTACACATCCATTGGCATCCATCCAACTAACAAACCCAGCAAAACACCGAGGTGATACCAATAAAATCCATATTGTACTACTATACTACTGAGCATAAAATTATCTCGAAACCACAACCTCTCCTCAACACCACATCCCACCCACACCACCGCAGAATAGCTCCCCTACTCATTCTCATCGACCCCAATCTCCGTCGTCTTGAACTTCCTCGCCGATATCTTTCTCTTGAAGAGAATATCCGCCTCACGATACGACCGATGCTTCAACTCCGGCAATCCAAAGTACGCTCCAACCCACACCACCAGCGCCGTGCACCCCCAGACATACCCGCACTTGCCGGCCAAGTTCCATCCCGTGGTATTAAGCATCCGTGACGAGAGATAAATCATCGGGATTTCAGTGATGTAGTATGCGGACCGTCCGACAGCTGTACTTAGCGCGCGGAGCCGCACCGACGATGTCTCGGAGATGATGGTGTACGAGATAGGGCCTTGTGCGCCGGCGTAGACCACGGAGATGATCACGCCGAGACAGGCTTGCGCGTAGTTCGTCTTGTGGGTTTGTGGTACGGAGGCGATGATTCCGAGGATGAAGAGGAAGGTGATGTTCGTGGCGGTGCCGTAGAGGAAGACGGTGCGTCGGCGGAACCAGGAGGTCAGGACCCAGGAGACGGCGTTGGCGACGAATTGGAGACAGGTTGTGATGAGGTTCAGTTGGAAGGATTTGTCGGCGGAGATACCGGCCTCTTGATAACATATACAAGTCAGAGAGAGACGCGACTGGGGAAGTTAAGGACGAGGACGGGGAACTCACGCTCGAAGAAGTAAGTGGCCTGGTTCGCAATCAAATTACCCGCAAAGTTCTGCGACGCATAAATGAGACAGGTGATGATCGTTCGTCTGCGATCGGTACCCTTCCAGAGATCGAGAAGCGTGGGATTACCGCCTGTTTCCTCTTCGATCTTGACGGTACGCTCGATCATGGCCAGGGATTGGTGGGCTTGTTCTTCGGTTTTGGCACCGAGGCGTTTAATGGATTTCAGGGCCTCTTCTTTGCGGCCACGGCGGATGAGCCACCAGGGGGACTCGGGGGCGAAGAAGAGGAGGACCATGAGGGGGGTCTAGAGATAATTGATCGTTAGTGGTTGTTGATTTATGGCATTGGAGGAGAGGAACGTACCGGGAAGATCCATTGCAAGGCAAGTGGTGCGCGCCATTCCCACTCCGTAGTGAGAGAGTTGTAACCGTAGGTGGCGCCCGCGACGATGATGGAACCAATGGACCAACTCATTTGCAGGGTGGCCGTGACTGCAGCTCGGAGGGGGAGAGGGACGACTTCACTGGCGTAGGCCGGGGAGTTGGCGATGAAGAAACCCCATGGGACACCTTCTAGGGCTTGACCGACCACGAGGAGGGTGAGTGAGTTCGCCTATAGATGAAAATGTTAAATGAGGTGGAAATGACATTCATGTAAACAGGCTACTTACGAAGAACGAGATGAAAATCGTCGCATTCATGAGAACCAGACCCAGCATAGTCGTCCAGCGGTATCCGATCCTGTTCGTGATCGGTCCGGCCAGATACACACCGACGAAGGCACCGCATTGGCCAGATTGGAATAGAGCACTTTGCCATTTGGTCGGGATAGCCCAGACACCGGGTGAGGTTTCGACGCCGAAGACCTTGGAGAAGTGGTCGAGTGCGACGAAGTTGGTGTTGAGGAACATGTCGAAGGATTCCATGACCTGAGGGAATTAGTATGTCAGCACATGACAATTAATTTAGTGAATGAATGTAGATAGACTCACAATGGTGAAGCACATGAGGAAGGCCCAGAAACAAGCCCAGGGGTACTGCTTCGCAGCCTCCCAGACACCCATCTGATGCTCATAATTCTCACCATCGAAGGCTTCATGCATCAGATCGGGGTTATCCAAAACCTCAGACTGGTGGATGTCCACCTTCTCGGTCTGAGGCTTCTCATCCCGCTGCTCGGCGACGCTTTCAGCCGCCATCTTGTCGGATATCAGGGCTCAACCACCGAGTGACTTGGGGAAGAGCTACGAGAGGTGGGGTAAGAAAGTCTCAGAGAGGGGAAGGAAAGAAAAGCATCGGCCAAGAGGGCGGGATGAAGGTCTTAAATTGACCTGACTTGATTATTCTACCCCATGTAACTGTGTGACCTGGAAAGTGAGTGCCGCCCGGCGTTTTCCCCCTTTCCACCACAGCCCAGGAATAAGCAACCCAGCAAGGGCGCAAGTGAAAATGCAGGCCCTCGACCAAAAAAATACGAGCTAAATGAACTCAAAATGAGACAAGTCCAGGTCACTAACGTGGTTGAACATGTGGTTGCTTGTCTCCACAGAATTACCCCATTGGTCCGGGATAAGCAGGGCTAATGTAAGGACCACCAACATTACCCAGCGGTGACCAGCTTTGCGGGGGAAATGCCAATTGGAGATGCGGGGCCCCAGATGACTCCTGAGATTCCCGCATGGACCTCGATTCCTGTCATCCTCGGCTGGTGGTTGGCGGAATATCTCACGCCACAGCGCGTTGGGATTGGTTGTGAAGCCTTTAGCTAGGGGGCGGCCAGGTTACAAGCCCTTTTTGGTGTCACTGAAATCCTCACCATAGGAGGCCTTGCTTGATTTTTAGCTAGTTCCGGGCAAGATATTAACCACGCGACACGTGTGAAAGGATTGATTCAGTTCTTTGACGTTGGATAATGACATGGAGGGATTAAGACTTCGCGTTGGTCGAATGGTTATAATATTGAATGATCTGTAGGTAAAATGCAGCGATGCTAAGAATATACCAAGCCCTGCCAAGTACCCATTAAAGCCCCCCTGCCGTTTTCTAGGCTTTTCTGCCGAACCCTCGGCTACGTGCAGAGAAAAAAGCATTTTCAGTCCCAGTGATGATTTCACCTTCTGGGACTACTACCTAATCAATCCACTTGTGATACATTGACCAAGCTTTGATTTACGCGTGACTTGGTGGTTGCTACTAGCTACATTCAGATGGTCACGTTTATTGGTTGCAGTAGTAGCTGATTCCAAGTGGATAAGCAAGCCGCGGCTGGCTGGATTGGATACAACGCCACCATTGTTCCTGTAAATCCTGGGCTTCGTACAGATGGTATCCCTCTCCAGCAAGCCATTACCTCTGTATCATGAAATGTCGATAGTTGCAAAGTAAATATGGGTAATGTTCCATTGCTCCTTCCCTGACGTCTGCCTGAAAGCATAACTCAATCCGCGGTCCTCGATTAATCAACAATACTCAATGAACAGCAATATCTAACCGAGCACCATCCAGACCCGGCTAGGCGCGCCTCATTAGGCAAGGATGAAGCCTATCCGGCCTAGTAGGTGATATAGGATCCCGCCACCTGCGGACTAGCGCAAACGCAACACAGGCCTTAGAAGTCACCACCAACCATAAATTACTCCAGAGACACTGCATCGCGCACATGTGAATTTAACCGAAAGCCTTAACAGCCCGACGTTGGGGCCGCATCCTGACAGCTCAACGGTAGCTTACCCCAGCTCCACGTGCGTGGGCTTGCGGCTTTAGGAAGCTTTCCAAGCTACTGTACGTAGACCTTTTCCATTATTGCGCCACCGTGCTATGGACGTAAGGCGTTATTTTTGACTTCCGCATAGCGGAGGACAGAATCATGCGTCAGTGCCTTGGTATGAGCTGAGCTTCGTTGGGCTCAGTATTCCCTTGTCGCTTTTCGCACCCTACGAACAAGATTCATAGGATGAGTGCTCTAACCGAATGGTAGACTTATATCCTGCCCGTCGATGGATAGTGCGTCTCATTTAAGAAATTCCGCAGGATTTCTAATTTCCTTCGGCTAATATCTGCTGTAAACTAATCAAGGATACCACACGTTCTGGGTAATCAGAAGTCTGACCTCTCAATATGGTCTGATCTGACCGAAATAAACTTCCTCTACTTTTCACGAGCGTTAATAATAGGTTGCCTTGCTGATGCTCTGTTTTTGGTTCTATAGGGCTAGACTGGCTGGTGAGCTCACGTGGCTGTTATAGTTCAGCATAAGCCAGAATATGTAAAGCCCTACGAGGAAGCAGAGATTGAGTATGTCAGCTGACGGTAGAGCTTTCACTCTGACACTGCATGCGATCAGCTCATTGACGTCTGACCTGCTATTATGTCAAATAGTGATTAATATAGTACGTAGTCATTACCAGCGAAGTGACGTGTCTTTATAACGCACCCGGATAGGGCAGTCTTCAGTTGGCAGCTGGCATTCATGCCTCGGGCACTAAACATAGCATCGAACTTCCGCAAGGGATGAGTAGTCTTGCCCAACTACTTAAATAACCTAGCAGACATACACAACTTATAATCAACCCTCAACTTTCACTTACGAATTTCACATAGCTCCCATGTCCAAGGAGTTAGACGTTAACCCATCGGAGGTTGAATTCCTCGAAACGCTAAAGGAAAGCAAATACTCGGTAGTGTTCAAAGTGCGTTTCCGTGAAAAGCTATGCGTCTTGAAAGTGGTAAGCCAGCACCCCCATTTAATATACTGCCTTCTCACTTAATATCAAAGTATCACGATCGGGAGCCAAATGAACTTGACCCTCCCGACCGCATAGTCAACCTCTTCATCTCCGAATCCACCGCCTACCAACGACTAGAATCCAAAGGCCTATGCCAGAGGGGCGTTGTCTCAAACGTCTACGGGACAATCAGAAAGATCCAACCGGCTGATTGGCCAAATCTCCACATGTTCCTTAACGACAAATTACCACCCAATGCTGTCCTAATTGAGTATATTCCACACCTGCAGCAAATTGACCTATCCAACTACTCACCACAACGCCTGGCTACACTCCGTGAGATTCTCGACGATATTCACGCAGCGGGGGTTCTTCATGCTGATCCAAAGCCGCGTAATATGATGGTTTCCATAGTGGGAGAGGAGAGGGTACTCTGGATCGACTTTGACTCTGCACAGACGTTTTCAGAGTGCGGTGATCTCTCGCCAAGACAACGAAAATGGTTCGATGAGGAGAATGAGATGATGGATTATTTTGTTGATGCGTTGGTAAGGCTTCGTGTTCTGGTTGTTCACTCCTTTTGTTTGCTGACTGGGGAATAGGCGAAAGATTTTGAGGAAGGCAAGTTGGATCGCACGATGTCGTACTATTATGAATGGTACGTATAGGTAGAAAGCTTTTAACTTGGGTTACACTGGCAGTATGAGAATTTGTTGCTCTGGGTAGTATCTTGAACATATACATTAGGAGTGTCAACGTTGAATGGTTGGTCTTTAGTACTATGTCAGTATCATCTTCCCAGTGGAACACAAGCATCGGAAATTCTAAATATAATACTCCATGGCCTTGCGATATGCCTCTGCTCCTGCAGCACGCTTATTTCACGAAAATAACAAACAGGCGAAATGAGATATGCCGTTCGGAAAAATACGGAGTGAGTTTGTTATTAGTATCACGTGCAGCACAACTCGGGCTATACCGGAAGTAACAAAGCGCATCATACACTGAAACATGAAACTCTTGCAAGTAGTAATCGCGAAATAGTTACGGGTAGTTTCTTTGTCATTGATTCATTCATATCGTTCTCATTATATATGTCTTAGTAACTTCATCACATCTCAATGAAACTGTGCTGTGTCCAGTCTGGCCAACGCTATGGGTATCAACGGAAAGAGTGCTATTTTTAGTAGTCGTGTGGTGGCCATTTCTCATGCAGCCCAGGCATCCTTCAACACCTTCTGTCCCTGAGCCAGCGTCCTCGCGGGAGCCTCCCCCAGCCATTGTGGCTCGAGACGATCAAGGTTCGCCTCGATCTCCCAGGCGCGGCCACCCTCGACGTACATCGAGGTGCCGTTGAGTGAGTCGTCCACGAGCACGCCAGCAGCCACCTGGGCCACCTGGAGAGGAGAGCTGATGGGAGGCCCTCCTCCTCCCATCGGTCGCAGAGCTTCTTTGTTACAGCCGGGTGAGTTTGGGTCATCCAGGGGCAGATGGTGTTGATGCGGAGGTTGTGCTTGTAAGGGGAGATGAAGTAGGGGCGTAGGGAGCGCATTAGGCCTTGCACACCGTGCTTGGCTGCTTGGTAAACAGACACACCGGGGGTTTCCTTGAAACCTGCGGCGCAAGAGAATAATGTAATGGAGCGGTCTACTCCAGGGCCACGGTTATGGCGGAGGTAGGCACCAGCGAGACGAACGACGTAGAGGGTCCCAGTGAGGTTGACGTCAAGGTCTCTGGTGGATGGGGGCTTTTCATTGTTAGGAGAATCTCTCAGCAGGTAAGTGGTGAGATGGCTTACCTCGCGCACAGCCTGGAGGCTTAGGGCATGATCAAACCAGTTGTCCTTTGGTTCCATACTTCCAGCAGTAACAACGACATGGTTAATGCGCTTGTAGGTCTTGAATGTGAAGTCAAAGAGATCAAGCACCGATTGGTAGTCCGTGATATCAGTCTCTTGGAAAGAGGAGCGCGGAGGCTTCGGGGGGCCAGAAGGGTCCCAGTAGACAGGCTATTTATCACGGCACTTCTGGCTCAAGGGGGCACCGGCGGTAGAATCAATGTCGCCAATGATTACGTAGGCGTTGTTCTCACAGCAAAGCTCTACGAGACTGGCACCGATGCCATTGGCACCTCCTGTTTCAAGCATACGTTAGCATTGGCGATGTGAGAATCGCAAGAACTCGTTTCGAGAACCACGTACCCACAATGAGAACAACCTTTTCCTCCAAAGCTTCCCGGGTGATGTCAGGATGGAATTGGGTGATAGGGGTGGCCGAATTGGAGGATTGAACAGGCTCAGTGGCGATCATTGTGATAGGTTCGATAAGAAGAAGAGAAAACTTGATACGAATTAGATTGGAGATGGAAGGATAGAAGCATGAATCGATGCCAACAGCTGGGGTTCGAAGAGCCTTTTATGCGGCACGACGGACGGATTGTCTTTGGCATCTTTAGCACGCCTCTCCCAACCTTGTAGGGGACGAGAACATGTGGTCTCAAGCCAATGAAGATGCAGGAAGGAGAGCTGCTCGCATTTTGGGACTTCTGGACCTAGTGGGGACTGTATCGGGAAAGTGTAACTGTCGATGAGAGAGCGGGATGAGATAGGCGGCGCAGCTGCACCAGAATCGATTTCGTTGGACGATGCTGAGGTGAACTCCACCACAAGTGCTATTCTCCGCCTGCCAGACGTCTTATCCACAGTGGAACGACTGATCGGCGATTGCAGGGGGAGGACGAGGGAATCCGGGGACATCTGGAAAAGTGGGTTTGTTGCTCGAGATGGATGTATAACGAAGAGAAGAATGGCAGAAAGGATAGCAGTTGCGGATGGATAGGGAAAGTAAGGGGAAGAAGATGAACAAAAGAGAGAAGGTTAGACGATTCGGAGTGCCTAGCAGAAGTCCCACCTGCTCTCCGTGAATTTTGAGTTTCCCCTCTCGGATGACCCCATACCTATCCCCGTCTCCTCCCATTCATCCAAGCCATTCCGATGCTTGGTGCATGTACTCCTTACTATTTTCTAGTCACTACCGGGGTCACTGCCTGCGATGGGAATGAAAGATAACCACATACTGCAGTGTCTACGCCCCCTCCTCACCACGGAACACGAAAATTCAGTCACCCCCCTTTACCACAATGGAGGATTCATGGATCAATATCCCCTCCAGCTGCTCAGCCGTCGTTGGTTAGCCTTCTGCAATCGGTTGGCATCCCGTCAGCCACCCACTGCAAGCCCGGGCCAGTCAAGAACGATTCACAGTAGAGGTGGCTGAACTCCATGCCGAGCCGATAGAGAACAGCCAGCCACGGAGCGGCCAGTGCAACCTTGCACTGTAGCCTCGACAGTATTGGCGTCGGAGTAATGCAGGGGTGTACTGCTCGAATCAATTGATTAGATGATCCGTAACCCGTTACGCTTACCGAGACATTTGGAGGTCATTGAGGATAATATACATAATTGGCTGAGGGCGGATTTAGCACGATGCCGAGACATCATCCCAGCAACGGCTGGCTATGCGTTCCATCCGAGGCTGATAGGCGCAGTGAGGGCCTATCACAGTAATAGGCAGGTATTGCGCGACACCACTGCCAGTGCTGCCACTCGGAAATGGTCCTCATTTAGCCTTTCATGTCATGGCACATCCTGTCGTGGCCTGTGCGCAATTGAGTTCCTTCTCACTTTACCTTTTGAAAGGTGCAGCCCACTTTCTAGGAGCTTACCCTCGACCACTGTACCGCCGATGTCTGCGCAATTGGACGTATTGATGGACTTCAACTACATCAAAACATACATGTGAAGCTAAAAGGTGCGAATGGTGATGCAAGAGGCTTGCCGAAGCAACTGTGGTAAGGTCAATGGGGAGGACTCTAGCCCAGTACAGCGCTGGGACTGATCACGGAAAAGCACCATCCGGGACTTAGTCGGGGTCTGCTAAGATCTTCATTTCCAGCCAGCAGCAGCTAATCCCGGACGGTCATCCCGCCGGATGGACCTTGCCTATCTTGTTCCATCTTGCAGCATCTGCGGACTACCGTACTCCGTCGGGGATACCTACATGTTGCTCTACGTTCACTTGAGTGCAGGGGCCGTTAGAAGATGGCAGTGATCGGAGAGGAGAATGAGGAGATCGATAGGGAGGACGCAGTAGTGTGGGACTGGATCAGCCGAAGATTCCGATGGAATCGCATCGATACTTCGCCGCCTGTACTTTTTCTCGTGGTTCCCCACTGGCTCCACTAGGCAATTGCAAATACACAGCATGGGAAGCAGACAACAACATTGTGCTCAAACCCCTCGCCGACCTTCTTGATGAAGATCGATCGGCTTAAGCATTAAACATTTGCCACCCCCAGATCTGTTCAAGTTGATCCTTTTCATCGTCGGTTATGGTAGCCGAAAGTGGGTTACGAAGTAGACTGTTAGACAGTTGATAAAGGGGATCTAGAGGGATGATGCCTGTGGTTTGAATCTCCAGAGCAAACAAGTGACCAGTTTGGAACCGCCGGAATGGGCTATCGTCGGTGATTGATCGGCTAGCTATTGGGCTACGGAGCATAGCCCGACGGACACTAAATGACGAGCTGATCCCTATTCATTTAAAGCCTGATAATATCAACCTAAACCGCCGTGTGTCATATGGCCAGCCAGATGGATGTTGCGGATATATGTGCCCGGTCAGTAGCATCCCATGATATTATGGTGCTATGAGCTCTGTACCTAGAAGCTCTGGCAGTGTCGCACAATCTCGCGACCGGCAGATAGGCCATTTAGTTTAAGTATTCATTACTTAATGAACGATCGACCACAGTGACAATTTGAGTGGCTTGTCCTTGCATAATATTTAATGCCTCAGGCAACAAATATGGGTAATTAACATGGCCGTTCGCCGATCGGGCCATCGGCGATCCTTGAGTTACCGCCTTGGGTGTGTCCAGTAATTCTTCATAGAGCACATCCAACTTTCTAAGCATGAAGCCTGGACCCCGTTGCTTATGAAGATGTGACCCATGGTAGAGACCTGCCAGAAGCCGGCAGCCGATGGGGTTACATGATGGCATGGTCTACGTCACCACCCGAGCATCCAGGCCCTGCCGGTTTATAAATGGATTACCATGTACAACCCTGGATGACATATGCTGGATTTAATGGCAACTGCTGTTAAAATGAACGGCTTGTCAAGGTGCTTGGGAAGACAAATCACACAACACGCGAAAACCCCTTTCTTCAGGAAGTGCAATACGACCCCACTACGTCTTTCTGGCGTTCATCTCCGAAGATACTCAGACCAGAGCTCAAAATACAACGGCAACATGACTACTCAACCTCCCAAGAACGAAATGGTGTACATGCCAGGGGTGATGTCACCGAGCAGATCGTTTGGAGTATTCCGTAAGGTCCTTCATACTGGCCTGTACTCGCAATTTGTGGCGATGGAAGTCCCGGTCAACGGCGAAATTGGTGACGAGGTAAGCTATTCTTCCCACGAACGACTATTGTGATTTATGAAATATTAACCATGACTTCCAGATTCATACCGTCGATCAAGTGCTGATATTCACCCATGGCACTGGCAAGGCAATTGTTGCTGGGAAGGAACAAGAGGTCAAACAGAACGATGTCGTCATAGTCCCGGCTGGCACTCAACACCAGTTTTTGAATATCGGAAACACGCCACTCGAAGTAGTCACCATATACTCCCCGGCTGAACATGACCCGCGTACAGTACATCAAACTAAGGAAGAGGGCGATGCACAGGAAGAGGCTGGCGAGGATGAAGCACCCGAGTGGAGTCAACGGAGCAAGTCGGAGAACGAGAAGATTGGGCTGGTCAAGCCGCCATGAGCAGGGAATGGTATATATTCAGACGATCAGTCGGATGTAGCTACCCGGAGTCTATGTTAAGTTTTTTTGAACAATTGGCTGAGATGATTGTAAGACACGGTGCCACGTCGATATGAGTGTAGTCAGCCCGAGCCTAAACAGTTCTAATTGAAATCGAGCATACCCATACTCATGTGATCCAACTACCCCAGGTGCTGTGAGCCTGATATAGGGCCCGGGTTTGAAAGGTACCTGATCTAGAGTCGCGGAAAGTCCCGGTCGGCAATCATAGACGCAGACAATGCTGGTATCTATTAGTCAAAAGATTGGTACAAAGTCTATACTATGGCAGGGGCCGTTTGAGGTTTTACAGACATTGCAAGGATCTGCTCAAACCGGTACTGAGCAAGTTTAAGCTCCAAAAAAAAAGAAGAAGAGGATTGAATTGGTCGGATTCTGATTTCCATTGGCCTGCGAATCTGTCTACGATGATGAATCAAAGGTGAAGTTCTCACTTCTTTTGTGATTCCGTTGGCTTGGCTGACTTTGAGAACGCATTCAGGTTGAAAGAAGAAAGAAGATTGTATTTCCCCAAAGAAAGAAAAAAAAATAGATGAAAGGAGAAGAAAACAAAGACAAGTGGACGCCAGCGAGCTGGGACTCTGCAACCGATGACTCCAAAGAGATGTCACAAGTAACCCAAGGAACGGTATACAATTTCCCTTGCCAACGTGGCGTCCTATCATGATTCTGAAACTGTCTCGGAGGCCTAATCCTGGGTATCATCAATACGAGATTGTTCGCCGTCACTCTCTGAATGAAAGTTCTTTGGGCCTGACATCATGTACTACCTCGGGGTCTCTATCCCAATCAGGGCTCGTAGTCTTTGTTTGTATACCCAGCTCACCAAGATGTCGTGCTCTATATGGAGTGACATCCGGGCTACACAAATGTCACCATCATTTATCTCTCTTTTTTACCAAGGACTTCCCCTCATACGTCCTGGTCATCGTTCGGGACAACCCATTCCCCGGGTTTCTTTCTAGGAGCAGAATCAAAAGGCTCTTTAACTGCATTAGAAGCGCTTCCACAATCAAGCCTCCATAGCTGCCATCTCCAAGTTATCTAGTGTCGCCCCCCCTCCCCCCGGAACCTTCTCTCTCTCCCCCGAACGAAGGTAGCTTACAGCCAAAATCCTCGACCACGGTACTCAGTATAAACAGTCCAGAAGAGAACCACTGCGCAAAATGGATGAGGGCGAGCTTCGGTAAGGCTTTCCAAGAGTCCAACCTGTATATATAGGATCAGTTTATGTAGACTAAATGACATGAACAGGGCTACCAGAGACGATGTCAGGCGTTCGAGCGAAAGGGACAGGCAGAACGATGAAGAGATGAAGTAGGTGAAGATTGGAAAAGCACAATCAAAGAAGATATCAAGAGGCTGACTGAAATTGGTAGGCAGATGGGTGGAATGGGTAGCCAGATGGCTGAAATGAAGAGGCAGATGGATGAAATGAAAAAGCAGGTGGCTGAAATGGGTAGCCAGATGGCTGACAGGGATAGGCAGGTGGCTGACTTAAGTAGCCAGATGGCTGAGAGGGATAGGCAGGTGGCTGACAGGGATAGGCAGGTGGCTGACTTAAGTAGCCAGATGGCTGAGAGGGATAGGCAGAGAGAGGAAGAGAGCAAGTATGTGAATACCATCAACAGATAACCCGAACAGAGGCGATTGCGCGTCTAACAGCGGATCCAGAGCCAATCAGGCGACAATAAGACAGATGGAAAAAATGCGTCGGAAAACAACGTTTACAGAGTTGATTCGGGAATGCCACGAATTTCTGTCAAAGCCGATAAAAGTCGAGTCGCCTTCGGGGTGCACCAAGGGAACAATACCCCCACCCACAGGGAAGGTCTGCCCCGATCGGTTCGAGCACTGGGACGAATTCGAGGGCAAACTGGAAGAGATTTATCGCTCCGTCTGCAAGTTCTTGGAGCCAACAAGTGATGATGAAAAGCGGTATTTCTCATCAATTGATGCCATTCGAGATACTGGACAACAAGTTGTGAAAAAGGCACTAACTAGCGAGAAGGATCTCGAGATCCATGAGAAGATTACAGTGGAAAATCATGTCGAACGCATAATTACTGAGCTCAGCAATATTCCTGAGGCCCGGGAGACATATCGATTGGATTTCGATAATGTCCACTTTATGAACCATCTTGGTAGACTGCAATCGTGCTTCAGAGTGCTGAACCTGGTATCTGGATTCAATGAGCAGCTCAAATTGAAGCCCGACTCGGTGTTCTTTACTTACGATCGTAAAAGATATAGCGCTCCAGTTTTGGCGGGGGAGTACAAGCCTCCCCACAAGTTACCGGTGGAGACTCTTCGCGCAGGCCTGAGGACGCATGACTTCTACGAAGAGATTGTTGCAAGCCAGACTATCCCCACCGAAGCGGGGAAAGTGGCTGAATACAGGGCAACTCGTCTCACCGGGTCAGCGCTAGTCCAAGGATATCACGCCATGATCCTAATTGGGCTTGAGTACGGGTATGTAACTACTGGGTTAGGCATAGTCCTACTGAGGGTGCCTTCTGATAACCCTCGGATCCTCCAGTGGCACCTATGCGAGCCGAATGAGGAGGTGGCTCAGGGGGATGACCAGTGGTTCACAAGGCCGCTCACAGCTATTGCACGAATCCTATGTATAACATTGATGGGCTTTGGCTCGCAGCTTCAAACCCCCAGTTGGTCTGCCAAGACAAAGGAGTCACTGAATACCTGGACCACAAGTTTCGATGTGACTTATTACAGCCAGATAAATGACCCTACAACCCCTGAAGATCTTTCAGACAAATCGTATCATCCTCCCGGGCCCGGCAAAGATCCGGAATCTACCAGACGGATCCAGACCCGTTCGCGTCGTGGGTGCAGAGAGTCTACAGACATAAACCAGCGAGAGGATAAACAAGATCCTGATCCCGATTCTGTCCGACGAAAAAAGCGTCGCTTTAGTGATTCTATCTCTTCTACATCCCCTGAAAGGGAGCTGCGCTCAAAGCGTGTTAAACGGGGAGGTGATGGAACCAAGAGTAGTAGCCATCTAGATACACGATTCTGCACGCACAAATGCCTCCTTGGTCTAAGAAGGCGCGGCAATCTGGACAGGAACTGTCCAAACTTCGAGCTTCACCAGGAGAATGGATCTAATAATCATCGCATAAATACTCACGGTCTTGTCAAGCTCATCAAGACTGCAATCCTTGACTGTGCGGAACCGATGGGAGAGTGCGGGTTATCTGGTGCGCCGTTCAAGATTACCTGTCCCAGGTACGGATATACTATTGTCGGCAAAGGTACTACCTGCTATCTTTGGCCCCAGTTGAAGCGTGAGGCAGACATTTACCGGATGCTTCAACCCGTGCAGGGATCTGCAATTCCTGTTTTCATCGGAAAGCTTGACATGCACGACATGATATTTCTCTGGGGAGTTGGAAAAATCCGGCACATGCTACTCATGGGGTGGGGAGGTGAGGAAATTGAAAAGGTCGAGGTTGACAAGCGTATCATGCGGAAAAGCCGATCTAAGTCAAACAAAGACATCAAGTCTCTTGGCGTTAACCATCAGGACCTCGAATGGAGAAACGTTCTCTGGAGCGCAGAGCTGAATCGGGCTGTGATCATTGACTTTCATTTGTGCACATTCAACATGGACTTGGTGAAGAAGAAGCCGAAGTGGCTCACCGGAGAAAATCCCATGCTTGAAGGGATCAAGAAGGATCAAGAGCGCTTGCATTGCGAATACCATGGCGTATGCCTTCATCCCCCAGATGGAAAATGTCCAAACGTATTGTTAGACATATATTGACACGACCTCCGCCAGCAGCATGTGGGGCTTTCTGTGACGTTGGAGAAGTTGAGGATCTATGCATTTGGGAGTATCCTACGACACGGTCTCTAGTGATAGGTCTTTCTCTTCATCACTTTAATTTATCGTACGCCTTGAAAGGCAATGAATTAATGAGACTTCGTTATTTTTCTACTTCCAGGTTTGAAAACGCTACATTTTGCATCATACTATTACCAAAACGTGGAAAACGAGGCTCGCATTATATTATTTCATTTAATGCTACTGGTAACGGCTGGTCCCAGGGGACAATTCTTAGACGTGATCATAGGGTTATGGGATCAAGAGATAGTGGTTGCTCTATCTACTCTGACCAACCGTCAATTCATTAGTTTAGCCTACTACCTAGCAGAAGAGCGGCCATAGCAGGCCAGGCTTCAGTATTGAAGGACGACCTAGATAGCCAATGTTATCATATATACATAGTCCTAAATTACTGATAATCAGCCAAACTGAAGTTGTCGAATACACTAAACGTCAAAATGAGTGAAAGCTGGTTAACTGCTAAAAACGTTACTTTAATTAACTCCCTTTGTCACCAGTTTGAGGTCACTTCGTAATGACATACGGGAAGTACTTTGCTGAGGCCTCATCTGCTTCAGGTATGAACCAGAACTAGTTATAGATCGATTTGATAAGTAAAGACGGCCTTGATAAATATTGACTCCCATGAACACGAATGAGCGATGATGGGTATAGTCAATAATAGTTCTTCTGTTCAACTTGAACCGATAGCAAATTCAGTGGATTTGGGATGAGACACTCTTATATTTTGTTTCATTTTATTTTTATCCCTAAGTCTGGCAACAATGTGTACTAAAGTAAAAAGAAGAATGCGATCGCAACGACCACAAATTGGCTTAGCGTAGGTAGTCATTCTCCCAACCCGAAACCCATCATCATCCTTCATCACCTCCCCCCTCGGAATTTAGCGAGCACCTAGGTAAATAACTAGCCCCATCCCAACTCAGCCTAGTCCATAAGAATCCATCCTACTCTTGTCAACAATCCCCGGGAAGTTTCTCTCCCCGGCTTTTCTCCGGACGATTCAAGACCCGCGGGGTACCGCGCAAATAGTACTGATTGGCCCGAACAAGAACCAACTGGAGCCCTCCGCGTTCGGCTCGACCCGCCTATGCGGAGGAATGAGCCAATGGACACTACAAACAATTCGTACTAGGGATATTAGGGGTCTGGGCGCGAAGGTGTGGTTGGTAGGAATAAGACCTGATGACGAGGCCGTAGCTCGGGATTACTCTTTTTTGCTTAGTGCTTTTTTTTTTTTTCTCCAAAGAGAAGTGGCGGGGGAATATAGCCTAAGTGGATTGGTCTGATTAAGTACTACACTGCATTATTTCCTTGGATTACGGCTAAAGAGGGGGCCTGATGACAGTAAGTAAGTAGCAGCCAATCGTGCATTGTTTGCTCCTTCATGGCTGGCTAGCTTCCAGCCGTTCCGGATAGCCGGGCCTTTCCTTCTGTCTGTCTTTCCCTCCCCTTTGGTATTAGGTTCATCCACCCCCAGTTTGAGATGACACTGTTTGCTCCACCACATGCGGCTGGCTTACGCCGAGGGAGGAGTCAGGGCCACATCGTCTGCATGGACCGCCTTCTCGGGAATCTTCTCGGTAGATTCAATCATCTCGCCCTGAAGCAGTGCCGTCAAGCCGATCTCGCGATCAATTTGTTGTCGGAGCGCCTCGTCTTCGGCTGCCATGCCCTCAGAGCCGAATAGTTCGTCCATCTCTTCTAGTGTGCGCCCCTTGGTTTCAGGAACGAAGAACCACACGTAGACCGCTCCGACCACTGTGATGCAGCCGAAGAAGATGAAGGTGCCGTAGGTGGAAGCGGCGATGAAGGGGGAGGTGGCTAGACCGACACCGAAGTTGTTGAGCTGGGAGTAGTCAGAATTAGTGTTTCGATGAAAGAAGTGGTACTGGACCACTTACCCAGTTGCTGCTACCGCCAATACTGACGCCCTTGGCACGCATGCTGAGCGGGAAAACTTCGGATACCACGATCCATGCGCACGGACCTGTTTGATATAGTAAGCATTACTGTCGATGAGAGCGGGTTATTGATCGAATATCACGTACCCCATGAGTAGGCAAAGTTAATGATAAAGATCCACACGAATGCGACTGTTGCCCATCCTGCGCTCTTGTGCTCTCCAAATGTCCCCTCGTACGAACCAATGAGACCCGCGCAGATGAAATGGCAGACTGCCATACCAACCGCACCGGCAAGCAGGATCTTCTTACGACCGATGTTGTCGACCCAGAGAACGGCCGGGATCGTGAAGACAAACTCGAAGATACCCGCAACACCGGTAGCCAAGAGGGATGTCGTATTTCCTCCCAATTCAAGGCCTTCGAAAACTTGAGGCGCGTAGTAGTTAATGGCGTTGATTCCGTTCCATTGTTGGAAAAGCATGATCAAGCACTAGAGACGTCAGTAATGAAGTATTTGAAGTTAGGGGTAGGTCCTTGCATACCGCAACGGTGGTCCGCTTGAACAGCGACGGGTTTGTGATGAGCGAAAGGTAGTCGTGGAACCCAATCATGAAGTTACTCTTAAACGATCCATCCTGATATTGAGGGTACTTCTTCTTGGCAGTTTCCTCCTCAAACATCTTGAGCGACTTGATCTCCAAGTACTCGATGCGAACCAGAATGTCGTCGGTGGGGGCATCGCGAAGTCGGGCAAGAGTCTGCAGACATTCCTCGTCCCGTCCCTGGTTCATCAGATGACGAGGCGACTGAGGCATGAACAGAACCATTCCTGCAGCGAGGATCAGGGCCGGAAGGACTTGAATGCAAACAGGGATCTCCCAGGCCGCAATGGACTGGCCATCACCCGTCCCGCCAATGTAGTTGGTGCCATAGCCAATCTGTCATAGTTAGCTTTTGACTCCAAAAGATATAGATAGTATAACGTACCCAGAAGCTGACCATGATACCGAAGGTAATGGACAGCTGCTGTACGGCGACTAGAGAGCCACGAATTTCGGGGGGAGCCTAAATCGTTAACACCCGTGAACATGTACCGGAAAGGCGCTGCGACGTACCAGCTCTGCGTTATACAGAGGAACAATCATACTCAGATTACCCACTCCCAGACCGGTTACGAACCGACCGGCAAAGACGTAACCAGCATTTTTCGTACAAGCCTGGACAATCACACCGACGCAGAAGATGACCACAGCGACAACGACAGTTTGACGACGACCCATGGCATCGGCGAGATAACCGTTCAATAGTGTACCGACCCACGCTCCCAATTCCAGAATGGATGTAAGCATACCCTGCTTGAGACCGGTTCGCGCTGCATATCCGTCGGTCTTTACTTGTTAGTGTTGGTGTGAGACGAGGTGAAGAGATGGCATACCGCTTTGATGAAGGAGTTCATGGTAAGAATTTCGGAGAACATTCCCTGGTTGTCTTTCAAGCCCGTTAGCCAGGCCTTGTTGTCAATAAGCCATATTAAACCTACATCCATAGACGAAACCACCCAGCGACGCGAAAAGCGCAATTGCAAAGGTCTTCTTGCTGCTCAGGAGCCCACGCCATCCGACGCGATTGCCGGCGAGCTCAGCACGCTTGCCAGACACGGCCTCAGCGCCCGCACCCATACCCATATTGAAGGATGATATGGACAGTCACGGTACAAACCCTGCAGACGACCGATGATATGAACAGAGAACAGTGTAATTCACAAGATATGTGAGTGACAGAAAGCAAGAGAACGAAGACCAACGATCGTCATCTCGCGGGGAGCATGCGACATAAAAACAACCGGACCAGGACGCAACGCCTGTCATTCGTCCCGTATAGCTATAGCTGCAGCATCATCCTTTCCTCGACTGCTGTTGTTTTTTTGTTTAGGCTATTCCAATTTGAAACTAGAACAATATCGCTACTGGCCGACATCGATGTCATGCAATTTCACGAAGTGTGTCCCATAGCCCCATGATTGGGCATTCAATTTAGCCAGACTTCATCCATCGGTGCCAGGCTAGCTATGTCTGGTAAGGCGTGCTACAATCCTTTTACCCCAAGGATGCGATTCATCCCCGTGGGGCCAGTCGGATGCCATGGGGGCTATGATTAGGCATGGTTTGTCATCGGCGCGCAGGTTCGGCATTGTGGAGGTCGGATTGGATTATATCCGCCGGTTGGATACAAGCTTCGTGGCGGGCGGCCTGGTAATGGCTACGCCTGGCGGTGCTTGGCAAGCGCTAGCCGGGTGACACGGTTGAATGATGACATCAAGTACGTAGGTTGGGACAGAAAGGATATCGTGAAATGGTACGAAAGCAGCCAGTGGATTTTGCGGGGATGGGAGAAAAGAGGGGAACCATGGTAAGGGCGAAGGGGCACGACCACCACTGTCAATGGAAAAAGCGGAGGTAGAATATGGGGGAATGCACAAGACGGATCTCGACAGCAGAAGAGAGACCAGACCATTCTCTGACAGGCAATGATAATCAGATTTAGCCGGATTTTCCCTACAACCACCAAACTTGCAGCCATCAGGCCGGCACAACAGCCGGAAATCAGCCCATGGTTAGAACTGCTCTTTTCCTCACTGGCTGGTTATGAAAATACCCATCGAGCGTTAGGCTCTGTTCTTAGACCACTGAGACGATGTCTGATCACTGGGTTTGCCACGAGTTGAGCTTCTGCGACACGTGGAATGTCACCTCGCTACTACAGCCCATCCAGTGTCTAACGCTAAAAGCCCCTTGCGTCTCACACTCTGCGCTGGCGTATGCCGGCCACCCAACCGATCAGCGCCTGATTCCGCTCGGTCGCAGTTGCGGATTGTACTGCCGTGATTTCCGCTTCGCAGTCTGCTGCTTGCACGAGCCGGCATCCTTCGCGCGACAGATAGCTCGGGCCACCGTCGAGAGAATCGGGGTTGCCAGGACATGAGACCACCGACCTCCTGGTCCCGGCCTATCCAGGTATTCAAGTCCGAAGCCAACAGCTGGTGGTGCCGTCAGCCGGGCCCACTTGTGACTCACGCGCCTTCCTTGACTTGGGGTAACATTCCAGCACGCCGAATCCATGGGATTTTTATTTGGGTTGGTGGTCAGATTGCGAGAGATGTATGCGATACATGTTTGGATGGCCGGATAGTCGAGGTCACGGTGCCATGGGGAAAAGGGGTCAGCTCGGAGATCCCCACGGGGATGCCGGTGAGTGAACACAGTTTAGGTAGCCTCGGTTACCCTCCGAGAAGGGACAAGCGAGTCCCGGCTGCAATCATTCGCTTTTGGCGTCTCCGCTGCTTTAGTGCATTTCATTCGCCCAGCACCATGCAAAGAAAGGTGAGACGGAGAGGACGGGAGTGTCGATGTTGGCCCGTTGTGAGAACGGTTGGCCTGATTTGACTTGCGGCTCCCACCACTCACTCTCAACACCATCAGTTTTGGCGTCATGCTTCTGGCACCATCTGCTAGTTCACTTCTTCATTTAAAAGACATTGAGTATCGATACCAGTCACTGGGTGCCCCACCAAGGAGTATTAGTCAGGTTCGAGGCAACAAAATCTTCCAGTATTAGCATCCAGTACGCCTGAATAGTATGGTCTCGAAATAGATACCAGCGTGCAAGAATATTGCAGGAACAGAGGCGTAATACCTGTTCTTTGTCCTTCACCGACTTCCATTGAAACAGATATCTTCCACAAAGTCGCATCGTTTCTGTCGCGTCTTCCTTCATAAGGAGGAGTAACTGCTAGTCACCGCCGGGTTGTGAGGTCTTTCCCACTGCGGGTTTCCCTTCCCGGCCGATAGTGAATAGCGAAAATGTGCAAATGATGTTCCGACTAGCTAGCTTAACCCTAATCTCATTTACAAGATGATCTCTCCGTGTACGTCACCAGCAGAAGCTGAAAAAATTAATTAGAGGGTGTATATTTTAGCTCTGGCATATTACCAGCGTACCGACTTCACTACAACGTCCCAACAACACTAGTTCTAATGGCACTGGCCGTGCCATTTCGCACTTACTTTGGACCTATTACAGCATGGAATCCATATGGTTCTACCAAGCTTACAGTACACCAATCTCCACCCGCCTGTCCTCGGACTTAAGAAGGAGGGTGATTACAGCTCGACTTGCATGCAATGGACTTAGTCTGTGCACCATGGTGACATCAAGCTCATCCCATCGGAGCTGTCTATAAATCCGGAACCAATGCAGCTATGCTAATACATTTCGTGATATAGTTTGCGAGGCCGACTTATGTCCGATATTGGAGCGATCAGCGGCCCAAGCACCTTACCAGCAGTGACAGGAAGCAACTGGCACCGGAAATTGTCTTAAGCGTATAATTCCACACTACGTTCTCCGGAAACTCTCTTACTGCTACATTGTGACGCTATTCAACCAATATCAGCTATTCTACTAGATCAGCATTTAGCACAGGAAATATATGAGAAATTAGATGGGATCATGTCTGGAATGATACAGCCTAAGCCAACAAAAATATTCAACTTCCAAGTATATCACTGCTTTTCAATAAATTTGCCTTTAGGCAACCATCATTTCTATACTTCATCCACGCGCTAATGTTAGATCATGTGTCTGTGCCACGGGGAGGAATAGCGACACAACAAGAAGCTATGGTGATCCCCTGTTATCTCCGCAGCAAGTTCTCATCGAAGTAGAATATTCGAGGCCAAGCAACTGCCCATGGATTCTGAACGAAGAACAAACTAGGTGTTTGGGGGCTTTTATACGCCGATCTCCTGATTGTTTGGACCACATTGGCGACACAAACTAGATTACTGGCAGTGGACTGGCGTGGTAACGGCAGTGATTCCGGTCATCAGATGCATCATGTATTTCTCAGATATTCTGAGATACAGTCAGGTGCAGTGCGGGTATTGTCACAGCTACATGGTCCTCTGAAGGTAGGATGGACCGAACGGAGGTGATGTTGTTATATGGTAGTCATTCGCTGGGAAACGACGGTCTAACGGTAGAGAAGAAACCGTATATCTGAGCTACTAGTTCCTTCCCCCACAACAAGGTACATGACATAGAGCCATACGTTTCATTTGCTGAATTATTGAACTACACGAATTGTTTAAGGTGCTGACCGCTAGTAGTAAGCTGTCAAGGAATAGACATCACGCCCTACTAGCCGTACGCAATTTTTTAATACGGCAACAGATAGCCTACAACCCACATCAAAAGCTAGATGTTCGCAACATATGGATCATGGGTGCCCTTGATACTATTCTGATCGCTATACAACTTCATCTTTATCAAGTAGTGGTGTTTCACCTCATCGACATGATAGTTAAGCTTCCCGTGAGCGCCGACCCGGCACACATGGTTACCCGTATCGACAGGGATGTTGATAGCTGGAATGCCAACTCACAAACACCAGTTCAACCCCAGCAAATGCAGATGCAAGCCAATTGCATCCAAGCTATACGCGCCTTCAAGTCAACAAAAGCCTCAACAACAAGTGTCGTGATTTGCGAATTTGCCATCCGCCTTCCCACCATGAGAGAACCTCTATCTCGGAGAGACAGACAGTATACTGGCAGGTCCTAGAAATTTACTGAAGCCAACATGCCCAAATACGTCGTCCTAGGCTCAACCGGCAACTGCGGCACCGCGCTCCTCAAGATCCTCATGATGCGACCGGACGCACACATCAACGCATACTGCCGCGACAAAGCGAAGCTTTTACGTCTCATGCCCGAGTTCATTGAGAATGAAGACAAGATAACCATATTAGAAGGCAGCATCCACGACGAAAAGCTTCTGGGTGCTTGTATGTACGACTGCCACGCCGTCTTTCTTGTCGTCTCCACAAACAACAATATCCCAGGCTGTCAACTGGGACAGGATACGGCCACGACAGTCATTCAGGCCCTACAATCCCTGAATCAAGCACCAAAGATCGTGTTATTCTCGTCTGCTACATTGGATGAACAGTTATCGCGCCATGTCCCGGTTCTACTCAAGGAAGTTCTGCTTCGCTCCGCCTCGTTCGTGTATGACGATCTTGTTAGAACGGAACTTATTCTGCGCAAGGAAGCGGCGTGGTTGACTACTATCTTTGTCAAGCCTGGCGCATTGTCAGTGGATGTACAGCGCGGCCATGCGCTGAGCTTCACTGAGGAGAATGGCCCGCTGTCGTATTTGGATCTGGCGGCTGGGATGGTTGAGGCGGTGGATGATCCGGATGGGCGTTATGATATGCGCAATGTTTGTGTTGTGAATACGAATGGGAGGGCGAAGTTTCCGTGGGGTACACCTATTTGTATTCTTATGGGGCTGCTGAGGCATTACTTTCCGTTTTTGCATCCGTGTTTACCGTCTACGGGGCCTGCTTAGTATCATGGTCTTTACTGGGGCCGTTGGAGGTTGGTTTCGTATGATTTAGCGCAAGAGTTGCTACGTTCGAAAAAATATAAAGGCAAAGTGACGAATACATATTCGACGATCAGAGTCATAGTTAACACATATCATAAGTCCCAACTATACCCACAATGATAGACGCACCAGCCACCCACCAACTCGCGACACCAAAAGCACCCGAAATATCCTGCTTGAAAACAGTCCACAGTACCCCGAAAAGCAGACTAGGAGGGAAGAAGCCCAATGCGAGAATCCACCAAATCTTCGCCCAGTTCCAGTCTTCCTTGTAAAAGATACCCCATGCCTCGGTAGGATTTATGTACTCATTCTGCAGCTTCCCACATGCCCGTTTCGGAAGTTGTTGAACAATCAAGGTGCTATTTGGGGCAATGTGCTGGGGGCTGTTGAAGAAGTCCATCATGAGTCGTGGGCCGATAGGTGGGGAAAGCTTTGGAGGAATCGGACGACAGTCGTATTCCTTTCCTTTAGGGAGGACAAGTTGCTCGGGAGGCACGCAGACACAAGGTCTGCCCGTTTCGCAGATTTCTTCGTGGCATCGAACATCGATGTAGCGGCTTCCGCCATAGGCAAACTAGTGCGTGATAAGCATATGAGGAGTGTCGGGGAAGGTCTGCTTACCTTCATGAAATGAATACTATGCAGGGTTTTCAGAGACCATATGGGTCTTAGTCGTCCTCGGTGCTCATGATACATACGGCGTAGTGTGTAGAACAACTGCCTATCATCTGCTACGCCTATGATAGACTCTTGGCGAAGCTCTACTGCATATCTGCCTTTTTCAAGACATGACAGGAGAAGTGGAGGATGAGAGACAATTTCACCCAGTTCAACATCCGTTTGGCTGTCGCTAGTGGGTATAATATTCGAGCCTTGTAACTGATCCGTGAACTCACTCGAGGGAGAGTGTTGCGTCTGTGATGCGCTCGAAGTTGAATTACAGGAAGAGGTGGAGCTTGTTGGGACTTGCCGACTACCACCACTCATATCAGCAGTTGTGACATATGCTGATGACTTCAAGAATGCCTTCATGTCTTCCAAAGCACCTGGCACATGGGCAACATAATCATCATACAGCCATTTACCCTGACCCTGTGAGACGTCAATCGCGCAAGACACCGGCTTGTGGATATAAGTGTTGACTACTCACATTCTTCCATCTGATCCGTGTGTAGCCTCGTCGAGTGTCGCTTCCCCTTATACCGATACGAGACAGAATTGTCAGTGTTCCGTGGTAGGTCTTGGATAGCAAAGATGTAGTAGGTGATGAGCCTTCAGGTGAGGTTTCAGCAGTCATGCTCTGCACTTCCGGAGCATTGTCAATGTATTCCTTCGGCGTTACAGCATTCAAGGGGACTTCATCTTCCAACAAACGCAATGTGTCTTGCGTCGGGGTGGGTTCGCCTTCCAGTGGCCGATTCAAAGCTCTTAATCTTTCCATTAATCGCCTTGAATTAACCCCAATATCTAAGAATTGACTGTCTGACAAGATATAATCATAAGCTTGCAGTTGACGAGTAAACTGATGTTCTCTCTTCGTTCTCCACTGCCCGAGTGTTTCTAAATTGTCCCTCAGGCTGTAGGGACTTCTGGCCTGTCGAGGCTCGGCGGATACCGTACTTGCGACGCTATTTTACGTCAGCCACATATGTCAGACTGAAGAAATAATTTCACGAATACTCGCTTTTCTTCAATGGAAGGGCCTGTGGCCGTCTCTGCAACCCGAAATTCGGATACATCGCTCGGAACTGGGAACATGGTTTGGAGTGTCAACCGATATGGTGACGTTCTCAATCTGGAAGGCGCTGTTGGCTAAGTATTAGACCAATCAATCGCGAAATTGAAAGCTAGACTAGCACTGCTCAAAAATTGGTGCAAGTCAAGGAGAATTGGTTTCTTAAAACACTTCGGCATACTAAAAAGTGAAGAAAGAATTGTGAAAATGAAAATGAGGGATAATCGCAAGAAATATATGAAGGTGGGTGTTGATTGGGCTGCATCGAGGCGGTGCTTGGACAGATCATCCATCCGCTCCCGCGTACAATGTGGCGGAGCGCCCACAGGGAAAGGTGAACATTACATGGGTCAGCCTGGTAGTCAATCCGCAAAATGCATCAGATGATTGGTCAAGGAGGCCGGTCAGTCTATGTCGCTCCTAATCCTACAGACTTTTCTGACCCCTCCCGCTTTTCCAATCCGGGATACCGCCATTTAGACCAGCCATAAGTAACCAAATGTTTGAATATAAAGTACGCAATATTAGTTACGTGAACCTCTACGTGGGAGGCGACGTATGGTGGCCCGAATAAGGTGGTTTTTATGATGGTAGGTTTCCGGATAAACTCTACATTCATTAAGCTGGTATGGAGATGTCTGAAAATCAGGCGTCTTCCTTAAGATTCCCGGTAGTATGCGATGCACTGGCTGTCCTGGTTAGCCCCGCTGTATCTTGCTCACTATGCTCCACAGATTTCGCAGCAGAACAACTGCAAGGGAGGCCCTCAGTCTCCATATCAACATCCATTATGTTATCACCCAGTGTTGAGCTAGTCGAGAGCTCAGTATCATCCGACTGTGTCTGACCCTGAGCCACTAGCTGATTCGAAGGAACGGAACTGGTCAATGCATCCCCATGGTCACTGTCCAGATCAGAGGCGGTCATAATTCTGCGCTGTTTTAGGAACTCATACACGCACATGAGGTCGTAGAGCGTATACTCTTGCCCTTCGGGAAAATATGGGTTCGAACCCTGCTCCATGTTAGCAATCTCAAAGCTGACTGTCATGCTAAACTTACATTGTCTGACCTGACTAACAAATACTCAGGGGGCAAGTCGCTGTCAGCTAGCCCTAGACTTGCAAGCATCGCCAATATCCGCCGGTACATGTCGTCTCCTCCAGGTTGGGTTTCCATTGTGCCGGATGAAGTAATGCTGATGTACGTATGAACAAAAATGCCTCTCGTCTTAGCCACGTACATACTGCCAGGCTGCATAGGGATTCAGGCGGTTTTTATATAGTGCTGTTCTCGTATCCGATGTTCAATAGTTCGAGGTGTTTTCATTACTTCAAGTCCTATCCACAAATAGCCCAACACCTCTGTTATTGGGACTTTTTGTTCCATTATGGGAGGATGAACCGGAAATTCCCGAATATGCAGTGATTTGACTGATTTTGACCCGACGAACAATGCCACAGCCCCTGAGCGTAGTAATAGACTGGAAGTTTATATTCTATCTTCAATAAATCAAAAGCTGGGATTCTACGCAATGAGAGGAGAGGCACTGTAGTGTTGGATGGCGGTATCCTACGTGTTGGCAACTCTGTGGTAAATGACGTGAAATTGAATTATTTCATTGTTAATAATATCTTCGGCCTATTCCCTACATGTAGTTTATATTACCTACAATCCTCAAATGCATAAGTTTATGCAAATTCAATACACTGTATGCCGTACTAGCTTATTCATGATGGGTAAGGTAATCATTCTTTCATTCGCGAGCGACCATTTGACAAGGTAAACCGTTAAATAATCCAATGCCGTTGGACAACTCAGATCCTTGTTACGGCTACATAATAAAAATATTGCGAGTGTTACTCTGTAGTCATGGATAAGAACGAACTGGGTATTCTTTGGACAGTATGTTCTCTAGAAGGCAGCATCCAAAAACCTTCCCTTCGAATATTGTCACACAGAAACGGCGATGTTCTTGCTCCATCCAAACTTCCGATGCATGTAATATGCATCATGTGGTTTGTGATCAACTTTGTACTACTGTGAAGTATTCATGCCGTCCATGACACCTCTGCTACTAGTTGTACTGCAACCATTGTTTTCCCCATCCCCGGATAATAACATTATGAGCAAGTCATGTGCAGAATCAATAGCATTCTCGAGCTACACAGCAATGTTTCCCGACCTAAAATCCCTCAAAACCTACGACCTATCCGTATACCCGACGGAGGACAGCTCAGGCCTAGCGCCTCACCCTCACAGACGCATTCCCGGCAGCGGAACTCCCCATAACACTACCAACAAACACATTGAAATTATAATACTTGCACCGATCGGCCACGTCCAGACCACCCTTCCCATTCAAGATAACTTGCCCATTCCGACTAACTTGGAACGTCTGCGCCCCTATTCCCATCGTCACATTCGTTGTCACAATGCCAGCGGGGACATCAACCTTGACAGGCGCGTTGGACCCACTTGTCACTGTTAATGTAGCAGGGTTATTCAACATCGTCGCCACAAAAATACTATCACTAAGCATCTGGAATCCATTTGGCGCAGGCATATTATCCTCGGGGCAGTTCACCCCCTTTGGCGTAGGCCGATACCAGTATACCAGCCCTTCCTGAGTGATGATGGGCTTGCTATCCCCAGCTTTGTATGCGGCGATGTAAGATTTATAGAGGTCGCGCCAGGCGTCATGTGGCATGCCCTTGGCCCATTTTGAAGAGCCATCGTCACTGTGGTTGGCGCTGTAGGGGCCGATATAGTGGGATTCGCCGTAGTCTAGGATAGATGTTATTCTACTAGTTATTATCGGAACAAAGTGGTCTATCTCCTTACCGTTCCACGAGATTATTTCGACAAGACTTGGCTTTATGATTAGCATCTGCTCCCAACGTAGGGTGGGCAGGTTCTCGCATATGAACACCCAGTTCTTGCTGTTGAAGTGCGTAGCAAACCATGGTGAAACCGCTAGCAGACCTTAGCATGGCGCAGTGTATTTTGTTGAAGGGTGACTCACGCGCCATATATGTCGTGCCTGCGAGATCCTTAATGAACCGGTCATCCCAGATTGTTGTCATTGGCCCTTTGATGATGCTGTTGCCCCCGTCTGTTGGCCATGCATACCATGAGAACGCTCCATCGGCGCCCCGCTGGGCATTGCTGGACGAAGCGGCAGGATCCTGGAGGTTAGGTACGGCATGGATAGGATGGGAGGTAGCTTGCTTGACGGGGCCCCAGTTGAAGCTGTCCCCGACGAAGGTGCTCACGACTGCGCCGCTGCGGTATTGCATCTGCGCTGGGTGGCTGGCGTATTGTTGCATGTAAGCGGTGATCTTTGCCGTATCTCCGTTGGTCCAGTAGGCGAAGTCAAACGAGATGAATACTTTGAAGTTGACCTGTTGGGCAGCTTGGTATGCGAGGGCGAGCTGAGTCGGGGTGTATTTGTCGATGCTGGCGCAATTGAGTGCGAATGCATCGATCCCGATGGCTTGCGCAGCTTTCATGTCGATGATCCAGTCTTCCAGTTGATAGTTCTCGACGATGCCGACCTATCATGGTTAGCATTGGTTTTCCCGGGAGATCAGTATGGTAACTGGCCACCGACCATAAAATGGGCGAAGACATATTTGGGCTCAGCCTGGGGCTCGGTGAGTCCGAAATCGAGAGCCGGGGCCCCTAAGACCGGATTAAGAACGCTCGCCGCAATGGCAGCAAGAACTACAAGAGATTTCGCCAGCATCATTGATGAGGATTAGCATATAAATGCTTTTGTCGATAAGGTATGAATGTAGCATCTCAACAACTCTGAGATAGTGCCTGGGACGCCGATTTTATAGGTCGGAATTCCTCACAGATCACCAGGCGCCTGTTACCATTCACCACTCCCTGGACATCCTACCCCGTGCCTGAAGATTCATACCCCAGACGGAGAATAAGTCCCATTGTAGGCTTCTTCCGAGCACAACTCTGCAACAGTAACTTCCCGCTCGGAAAATAATTAAGGTTATGTTATGCATCGAGCGTTGTGTTACCTGCAGTGGCAAGTAATTGCCCGAAGCCTTTGTGTGATTTCTCCTCTGGGGTTAGTATAGGTAGTACACCGGGTACATCCATCCTAACCCAGGTTGCACTCGGGACTTTGCGTCTACTTGGAGTTGCTTGGAGGGCTCCTGACCTGATCACATTCATTGGTTTCATGGGTTATTTCCGAAGAGTTGGTCAATTTCTACAATGTGTTGGGATATGATGGGGAGGGCTATTGGGGAAGAAGTAGACCGAGGAGAAGCCGTGACTCTCCAGAAGCTATCCCAGGCAGTATCAAGTAGGGGGGGCTGTCTAATATAGACCAATATCGTAGTCCAATCATCAGCCCTGCTACAGTGAATGTTGATACATAGTGGCCTAAGGAGCTTTCGACATACATTCGCCCTGGGTGTCAGTAGTCTCCTCTTTGACCCCAATGCCCCGGAGGCTAGCTGCTTCAATTTAGTAAAAGTTTGATAGCAATGGCCTAGTAAGTATAATCCTAGTAAATAGTCGAGAATGAGAATGAAGCACCTCAATTTATAAAATGTTGCGTTCCATTGACCTCAATCATTGTGGTGTATTCGAACTATGGGATGTTCGGGACTTAACAATTATGATATAGCTGTGATGTTTTTTTTAGTCTAATGTATCTAGTTAGAAAGTTGTAGTATACAGAAAAGAAAAGAGCCTTTTCTGACGATAGAACAATGTATACTCGTACTGTGTGGCAATAGAGGAAATTAGTGCGTGGGGTTCAGCGAATGCGCGAATGGGCAATTTGAGTGGTGGAGTCTGATCACGTGATCCAGCAATCACACTCGCCAATTCCTGAGGTTCTAGTGTCAAAGAATGATTGCCAAGACCTCCGGTAATGATTAACAAGTACGATGATTAACTCCGGCTGGCACCGATAAACTGAGGCGCAGAAAAGAGGTGGTGTAAGGTACAGTAGTATAGATGCCTGATAAGGAAGGCCTGCCTGCGGCTGGAACAAGGTCGGCCCGTAGTCCGAGCTCCGACCTGGAAACTCCCAGCCTCCCCTCTTGGCACCTTCCCTCCCTGGCCTCTCTCCTCCCACCACCATCCCCACCACCACCACCATCATCACCAGCATCGCCAGCATCGCCAGCATCACCAGAATCGTCATCCTTCCCATCGGTCCCATCATCACCGTCTTCCTGTAGTAAAGGAAGTACGTGTTTCTTGCTGTCCTCGCCGCCAGTCCTGCCATTCCTGTGTTTTCATAGGACTCTCCGATCTCACTTTGTGACTTCGGATTGGGCATGTGCTCGTGACCAGGCCGCAAGAGCACGTACCATTTTACTACTATCGTTGCCTCCATCATCTTTCATCCTCCTTTGTTGCGAGTCAGGGCTGCTCACCGTCGCTCCAAAGCCCGGGTGGGAGGGTAACTCGATTTATCGAGGGTATATCGAACAGCTAATGTTGTAGCACAATGACTACGACTTCGCAAAACCCGACCGGGGTCTTGAAGAAGGCAGTTCTTGTTCATGCGCCCGATCTCGATGTTTCCTGCCGTGCCCGCCTTCGTATTATTCATGATCAAGCTGCTAACCAAGGATGCATCTTTCTTTCGATCACTGCAGATCTGGCTAACCTGAGCGGCAAATCACAGGTACTGACTTTGAATATCCCTCCAGAAAGTGTCGAACAATGTGCTTTAGCTCGACAAAGCAATAGTGAACTCTGTTCCTCTCACTTCGTTTCCATGCTCCCGGCGCCTGTTACCAATGTTTCGGCTGTCTCTACACTGAGTCTGAGCCTGGGTGCGACCGGCATTGTTCTTTGTCCATCTGAACTGGATTATATAATCCCAGCAAGACCAGGCGACCTTGATATCCATTCATTCGCGAAAATCTGTCAATCCAAATTCCTCTACCTACACTTCTCCAGACGACAATTTGTGAATAAAGAATTTGATAAGCTGGAAATCTTCTCCCGAGCCCTACGCACAAAGAGTCTTCAAACAGTGTCTTTTGACCACTCTCGCCATGGCATGATCCAGAGAGATTGGCGTGTTTTTAATTTGTCGCCAAACCCACCCCCATATCGTCAAGAGCTCGTGTCCGAGCATTTAGAGCAGGTGGATCCACCCCTATACTGTGAGAAGTCCGTGTCAGAGCAGGTAGCTAGAAAACGGCAGAGAGGTATTTTTCATCCTACCATCTTAGGTGCTCTGTCGTTCAGTAGTTTAATCATTGTATCTAGACCCATGGTCAGTGTCATCTCATGATGAAAGCCGAAAGAGAGTATTCCTTCAAGCCCTTCCACCGATAGGCTCTCCCACCGAAGTAAATACGCCTAGTACTCGCTCCGCTTCACCATCCTCCATTCGCCCAACCATCTTTCAGCGTGCTTCCTCCCCTGGCGACCCAGTGTGTAAGAAACTTGCGCGCCTAGAGCATGAGCTCCGTGGTGTTTCTGATGACCTGATTCGCGAACTATTAATCCGATCCGGACGAGGACATCTGCTGGCCATACCAAAGAACGTAGACCGTGACCTACCATGCGAGGTTCAGGAAGTCGGTTCTACTGAGATCGAGATGGTTGAACAACGCCTCAAACGATATGTCGATGAAATGATTGAGCGCCGCCTCAAATCAGACATACTGGACGAAGTTATCGATAGTGCTGCAAGCGAGTGTCGCGATCAGATCTATGATGAATGCAAAACCAACCAAGCTGAATTTCGCGAACAAGTCGACGATGGTAACTCCGAGGTGCGCAACACAACGATGGAATGTCTGAAGGAAATAAACGAACAGGCACAAAGGCACATGCATGAAATAGAAGAACAAGCGCAACAGTGCATGAAGGATATCGAGGATCAGGGAATCGAAGTTGAGATGTCTGCAAAGAGGAGTATGGCGGGGCTCAAGCGCTGGTTCAGTACCCCTGCTCAGTCCTTACCTGAAACCATGTTAAAACCTAGCCATGAGATAGATACTACTGCCAGGCGCAGTTCCATTTAGACTCGGTATTAGGCTCATAATCTATCATTATCTTCTGGCAATCACTTGGTCATTGGTCCACATGAAGGGGGGGTAAGCAGTAATGTCTAGCTATAGTTATTCCAGTCCAAGGGCCAAGCATAGCTGGGAGGCGGATGATTATGCCTTAATATCTCAATAGTAGTTAGGTGAATAGATCAACCCATTGACACACCGCCACTCATTTTCGAATGAAAAGGTCTCAAGCCTAGAAAAGAAAGTCCAGTACCTACTTAATCACATCGTAGCGCAAAACCACACTCGCCGTGAGCCTCGGCCGGTTAGACGATCCTGCCCTGCAGGTCCTCCGGCGTAGCGTGGCCGGCCATCCTGCGTGCAAACGTTCTGTGGTCCGAAAGTGATTCGTGGGGGACGCCCACCGGCCCACCGCGTCCGGGAGACCATCTCGCGCGGCCAACTGGTCAACGCTGACTGCAAGAGAATTTAAGGGATGCCAAATCACTAAACAAAAGACCATTGCTTTTAGTTGACTAATCTGTACTTTCAATGTTTGCCAAAATGCCACGATATGGTCTAACACATGCTACATCTCAGATAAACATTCATCCATTGCTATCCACTTTACCGGACGATAAAGAATATATCTCGGTACATCATATAGTAAATGACTTCCATTACAAATACTAGTTGCGATCCCTTCTTAGGAATCACAAAAAGCCAGCATTCCTAGCTCATGTCTCAAGTCTTGAATTTTGTGTAAGTATCGTGAAAAGTTCGGTTTACATTGAAGCTTGAGTTGATTAAGCAATTTCAATCTTCTATGTAGATCCTATAATTCCAAGTATAGATGAAGACCCATTTATATTCAGCCCTCAAGCTAGAGAGTTTCAGGCTGATGTATGTTAAGTTGGTTTACAAGAACTATTAACATGGAAGTGCGACTGTCAAATGACATTGTCTATGCTCACAATTTGTTACTGGAGTTCATCTTCCCACTATGCTCACCACTCAGCACATTGTTTCACATACAAAAGTGACAAAGTTTCCATATCTGCATCGTACCAGTCTTCTCTCATTGCGCTTAAATAACCACATCAGTTGCCATATGAGGGAGTATCGAGAGACATCTCGGGCCCATCCATCTGAAGATAAGCATAGAAGCTCCTCCAACCCGGCAAATCATAAATCCACACACGTCGCCATTGCGCGTACACTCACTCAAAAATAAAAGCCGTTTCTCTGTCGATCATGATGGAGAAAGCGATCTGTCCCGCGATGGTACGACATCTCTCCACGAGAATATTCTCGATCCCCGCGTGCTTCGCAAGCGGACGACGGGAATGACAGTTATTAACTGTGCCTTCAATCCCCTCGGATCATATGAATAAAGGGGATATGGCATGATCGCTCTCTTCATTTACATATATTAGAATGATTACCTGTCACTAATCTATGCATATTAAGCATTTCCACACACCCCTCGGATCCGAAAATCATCTCAAGTCTAATTCCGGCATGGCCAAAGCTCATGGACCTTCGGTGGCAGATCAAATAATCGGATATTAGCTCGGCATCTTGACCACCAACCACCGACTAGCAATTCCCGCCTACTGGTGGCAAAGGTTTTATTTATCATTTGGTACTACGGGCGTCCGAGTGGGAACAATTTAAGCTAGATTAGGCCAAGCTTCACGCCTTGGCAGGGGCAAGGACACGGCTTGAACCCTCGTTCATGAGACATATATTACTAAAGGCTCCCGGGTCATGAGTCGTAGGGGAAAAAAAGAAAACTCGGTTCCAAGATTGTTACACACGGAGAATATCGGCGGGAAAGACATCCACCCATCTACCGAGGAATAGATGTCACCGGGGGTAGGTACACCGGGCTATTTTTGTTCTGTGTACCAGACAACGGTCGGAGTAGGATACAACCGTTGTCGGAGGTTGATGGACACGCATTGATAAGGTTTCGGTGCAGGATCTCTGTTTAGATGTTGAGCCGGTCCCTCTGCAGATTTAGGTAGTGGGTCTCGGGAGACGTTGGCCAGTCAGATAGTATAACGGTTTTAGAGTCGCAGTGGTGTGGCAGTAGCGTGATTAGGGTAGATTAACGGGGGCATCGTGACTCCTCCAGAGTCTCACTGAGTCAGTGTCTAGCCAATCTCGCGGTTGTGGTGTATCCACCGGGCTGAGTTCTATTTCTTGGCGGTTGTGTCTCGACTGTCAAATGATTTTCCCCTGAGCTTGAATAGTGGGATTAGAGTAGGAAAGTCGGCACTAGATGCTCGGAGGCCCCACTGCGAAACTGGTACACTTGATCGGGGAGTCCGATAGATCACAAACAGTGGAGGAAAACCATGGAAGTTGAAATTGATGGGGGAAAAAAAGGAAATTCATCATAAGGATCGGACCGTTTGTAGGTACTGAACAAAACACAAAAGACAAAATTGCCACCCAATTAATTATCCGCGCATTTAGACACTCTCGTTGACACTCACGTGGGTGACAACTTGAATGCCTGGATACATGATGCGCTCCTGCGAGTCATTAGTAGTCGTTTCCACTTCCGCCTGGCTGTGTTCTGTCACTGGTTTCAGCTTGATGCTATTATGCGCATTGTACGTCCGGCGAGTAGAACTGCCGTATATCTTCGACGGGCCAGCTGAGTCGCCATTACTGGAGAAACCGAGAAGACGGTGGAGTCCTGGAAAGCAGGTACTAAGGAGTGACTTGAAAGAGGGAATGCATGCAATGAAGAGGGCGACGGCGACTTCCACACATGACCAATTCATAGCGTTCACTAATGACCCTGTAGACATAGAATGTTAGTAAGTTCCAAGCATGTATTGAACAGCGACAATGTGACCTACAGGTATGGTCAACAGAGAATGGATTCAGATATGAGACCCGGATAATACTGGTGACACACACACTAAGCATCCGAGATAGTTAGTTTTGTCCACCGGTTTATTGTAGAGGAAGGGTTCGCATACAGAAGACCCAGACTGAACATGATCACCAAGCCCGCTCGCTTGCCCACTGTCATCTTCAACCGCACCAGCTTAGGCATCGGCATCAGAAACAAAGCCAGGTCACTAGCGAGCTTGATCCCAAAGTTCGCATAATAAAAGGCCGTCATGTTCACACAGTGTCCCTCGACGTAGCCGGTAGCGTCCCACGCTTTGTGAACGGGCGTACACTGAAAGATAACGACAAGAGCTTCTGAGATTGTTTCCCCAACGATGATGACCAGCACACACCAACAACCAATCCGAAACCACTTCCCCGGGAAGATCGAAAGGTAAAGAACGCAGAAGGAGATTTTGATAAAGCCGAGAGCGAGAACGTAGGCGAGCATGGTCACGAAGTCGAGCTGTAATCATTCCACCGTCAGTATACATTGTCGTGGTAGTCGAAGTGTCAGGGATAGCCTATACCCTTAGGAACATGCCCCGGTCGCTCATGCCGATTATACCAATATGCCTACCAAATCCATATTTGGTCACTGGGTAAGTAGGCTCTTAGTACATTATGTCAGGTATCCTGTCGCTCGGATAAGCACTTACTGAGCATGCAGGTAAAGCAAAGAACGAATGTAAAGACCTACACAAGTCAGCAATGTTTCAGCAAAGGCTAGCAAACAGACACTTAAAACTGGAAAATTGGCAAACATACCCAACTGGTGATGCAGAGCACATCGTCGAAATTGATGCCCGTGAGGTGTCGAATACGGACGAAGATTCGAACCAACAGGCCGAATGTCGCAAAGACGAGAAGGATCACATTACAGGCAATGATCTCAGGAATCCGAGTCTGCGCCAGGTAGGCTATCCGCTCAGGCGTAAGATCTCTCTCCCGGATTCCTTCCATGGGGAAGACCTGCTAGCCGTGGAAAGGAAGGGACCAAAGAGTGAAGTCCAACAAAGAAGGGGATGGTCACATTTGCGAGAAAGATTGAGCGCATGCAGGGAGAGAAGTCATGACGGCGATAATCGCATATATGCCCCTGTAGTCTGCAGGGCCCGGGCTTGTTTCATCCGTCAACCACGAGTGGGGAAACGGATTTTACGACGCGTGGAATCCCCCACCGGCAGATGGTGTCGCACGTTGGGCTTGGGAGCTTCAGGGCAGGAATTGGCATTAGGCTGTGATTGATGGAATTGGCTGTTCATCCAGACCGCGGTTCACCGGACGATTTCCACGCCCCACTCGCTGATCCACTTGTTAATAATTTTACAATTTTTCCACGAACACATCCTTCATTGCCAGAAGAGGTTAAGTCTCCATCGCTGGGAGGATGGGTGTTGGCTGGAAGCTAAGCTTCGTAGGGGTTCTTCCAGATAGACCATCGCCAGGAGCAACTACCACATACGATCGATCAAGATGTTCAGATCTATGGAGGAGTCCGTCTGCCCTATGCACATTGTTTCTGCGGAATCTTTCCGAGTTCTTCAATGAAGGAATCTAGCCTTTGGTTCCAATGAAGAGTTGCCTGCATAAGTAGGCCTTAGAGTCGCTGGTTGTTGCGGTCGCAGTTACTATATCACAGTATGATCACTTGGGGCATATCAGACACGCGACCTATTTATTCCGAGAAGATCTTACACTGTAACACAAGCAACATCAGGTGGTATAAAGACCTTCAGCAAAACAAAAGTTAGACAGAATAGGAGGATGGTGATTAAACTCGGCATGTAAAAGGAAGGAGGTCGAGAGATGCCGGACAGCCGACTGAAGAAGTCGCTTTTCACACTACGGGTAACTGAAACCCACTAAGCAAGGGTCTACAATCGACACTTGTCATACGCTCTCAGATGGTATTCCTCCCAGCAAGATGGGGATAGCAGGTAGGTATACCCACATGCGCACTGAAACTCTAGTTTGTTTTACCGGCAATTGAGCATGTCGCATTTGGGGCTCATGGAGACGGCTTTGATCGTCGTGCTGTTTTGTCTCTTTGCAAGATACGCTCCATGGCATGTTGGCTTGTCTGAGGCATGGACTTCGGTGCACGGTTTGGGCAGCCTCCCAGCCTCCCCGTCACCAGTTAGCGATTTGTCATTGGTATGGACTGTTCCAGCCAGCCTCTTCTATCTTCACACATCATTCTCATTTTTCCAGCTACATGGTTAACCCATCCGACCATTTATAATGATCTGGCTAGCATCTATGCTTCGAAGTCTGTATTCACATGGGCAAACTCTTCATGCTATTTCTATAAATATCAGTGATATCACCTACCTTGATTAGGCTTCCTGCCTGTTATGTATGTTTAGATTCAAAATCACAAACACAGTATACTCAAATTAATGTCTTCGGTGTCAGCATTCAACTTTGCGAACATTACGTAATGTTATTGTAGTGGAATGCTTGCTGTTGGTCTCAATGTCATTGACGTCATTCCACTACCCCAATGTTCACAGTGTATTTTCTTTGTTGTTCTTTGTTACTTGTTATATACACTAGGTCTTTACATACATGTGAATATGAAGATATCAGGGTATTACATAGACCTTCCGACGGACGTCTCAAGGTATATATAGGCATACTAGTAAGGCCTCCAGCGCTCGAAGAAACTTGAGACCTGCGGCAGTCAAATAGCGATCCTTTGCGATTTTTTAACGTCAGAAAGCAGACAGATCATTTCTTAACTTTCTCATCAAGTCTTACAATTTCACAATGGCGCTCCCAGGAAAACCACCCCTTAACCTGGTCCTTGGAGCGGGAAATGTTAGTTTCCTTACCTCGATCGAACCTCTTTTCTTATGTATCCCCATACTGACCTGCACCGTCTACGTTGGAGACAAGTCAGTCGACCCCACTGCACGCTTCGATACTCCCGACGAAGTGAATGCCTATTTCAGCGCCTTTGCTGCCCGTGGATATCATCAAATTGATACCGCACGCCTCTACTCACCCATGGCACCTGGTAGCTCAGAGCCAAGAATCGGTGCCATCAAAGTTGGTAATAGATATATACTTGATACCAAAGTCAAGTCCGGCCATCCAAGATGCCATACGAAAGAGAAGGTCCTTGAGGAGATTGATCTATCTCTCGAGGCTCTGAAGATCAAACAGATCAACACTGAATATCTTCACCTACCGGATCGCGAGACTCCATTCGAGGAAGCGTGTGAAGCTATGGACCAAGCGCATAGGGAGGGCAAGATCAAACATTGGGGCCTCTCTAACTACGCCGCAGAGGAAGTCCAGCGGATTATCGACATCTGTGAAGAACGCAGCTCTGTAAAACCTAGTGTATACCAAGGCCACTATAACCCTATTGTCCGAAGCGGAGAAAAGTGTCTCTTCCCACTTTTGCGCAAGCATAGAATCGCGTTTTATGCCTATAGCCCTGCCGCAGCTGGCTTTTTCGCCGGCAACCATAAGAAGCTCAAGGCGGGTGGACGTTTTGACCCATCAGTAAGTGCAACATTTGGCACCCGAAGTAAATGCGGGCTAACTGATTCAAGCATATGATTGGCGCAATGTACTCCGGGAATTACCTGAAACCTGCCATTATGGAAGCAACGGATAAGACTCTTGAAGTTACGGCTCGCCATGGCATTGGTGGCCATGCTGCTGCCCTTCGCTGGAGTGCGTGGCACGGTATTCTTCGCAAAGAGTATGGAGATTCCATCATCATTGGTTCCTCCAGTATCGCCCAGTTGGAATCGAATATCGACACGATTGAGGCGGGTCCGCTGCCTGAGGATGTTGTAGCGGCCTTAGAGGCACTTTATCATGAGATTGGTGATGAGGTGCCATACCATTTATAGCTCGCTAGAGGGATAGTTCATTGCGGAAAAAAAAAAAACGTTAGTTACCAGTAAAACCCATGGTAACATCCCGTACAATCTGGCGACCTGGCGACCTGTACACCCTAAGTTCATCCATGCCAATATGGGCGTAAGGTAATTTTCCAGATTGGTATTAATTAACATATTATCTAAAATGTTTCATTTGAATCCATCGATTGTAATGTTCGCATCAGCTGTTCTAGGTCCTTGAATACTATAAGATCCGCTTTGTATGAGCTAAGAATATAAAACCACCAGCAAGTAATACGCAATAATTCGTTGTATAAATAGCCAAGTCTTTAGCCTGCTTCGTTGACCACGAAAATAGCAAACCTTCGTATTTAAGATTGTGATTGACTAGTTGGCGGAATATGGTGAGGCCGGCATGGCTATCATACTACTCTGGGGGGAAGTATTTTCCACCCTAAAGAACCCTGTCGCAGGTTATCGCGGGTGTCATTGCGATCGACAAGCCATCCGTGTAAGGGCTCAGCCGGCCAGGCCCGATAAGGTGTAGTTACCCTATTACATTAGCGAGTGCTGATTTAAGAGTTCAGAGGCTGTTTTAGTGCGTCCCTTCCGCAAGCTAAAGTGACACCGCTGCTCTCCATCCGTCTTTCATTGGCTTCTTCCATCATAGCGCATCTCCGCCAAATCCTCACAATTGAGCACGATCAGCCTTTGGCCCCCAAAACACACGGACTAGAGCAATGGTTTTTCCGATCCCTTATCCTTGCGTTCGTCAGCCTCAAAGCTCGATGGCATTTCCGCCCGAGAAATCCAACAGAAACCAATTCTGGGGGTCATAATCCTTGCGCAACCAAAGGAGGGGCATATCCGACCTTGAACCAACAACCGGCATACGCTCCGGTTCGTCCATAATTATCATGTCTTCACAAGTCTGCCATGGCATGCACAACGGGGTAATTCAGAATATCCAGGCCGACCTGCCGTGTGGTGTCACCAACTCCAGCCATCCCTATGTTACCTGCTGCGTCAATGGCGACTACTGCCTCAGCAATTCCATCTGCGTGAACACGAACGACAAGGACGGAGATTATTATTATGCGGCCGACTGCACAGACGAGACCCTGACAGATCCCGCCTGCGGGACACGATGTGGTGAGATTCAATTGATTTATCTTATTTCCTGACAAGGACAATGCGATCGCTAACATGAGTATTTTCTCCATTTTCACAGGAGGCAGAAACAGCGCCGAGATCGTATACACTTCCGATGGCTACTGGGCCTGCTGCGAAAATTCATACGGCACGGTCAACTGCTCGAACCCTTCCGATGAAATCTTCCCCGGCGTCGCGCCCTCAAAACTCGCTACCATTCAATATCTGCCATCCACGGCGTCCGGCACACCAACTTATGCGATCGCATCTTCTACCTCTACCTCCGATTCCTCGAACGCTAATACCACGACAACTTCGTCCTCTTCCTCCTCTACCGGTTCGTCGAGCAGTGCATCTTCCGGTATCGGTGCCGGCGCGGCAGCCGGGATCGGTGTGGGCGCTGCCGCAGGATTCGTCATAGTCGCAGCCATACTAGCACTTCTGTACTTCCGCCGGCGGAAAGCGCAGAATAATGTGCTTCCCCAAGGAGCCGGGGGATATAATGGGTTGGGAGATGGTTCGTGGGCGCAGACTCAACCCGTGGCTCATACAGTATATGAGCTGGATCGGACCGGACCGCATCCCGAACTCGATGGGCAGCCCAAGGTTATGTAACCGCGCATGATTATGAGGACGAACATTGATGGGAATATTTCCACTAAAAAATCCATGAATGGGTTGGATGAATTGGCATTGATTTTTGGATCTGTGAACTGCATTGACCCCACGAAAGAACAATTATCGTAATGATTGATTGGCCAGGCGGTGTTTCGTTTGACTCGCGCCCCGGGATAGGATGGGTTTGGTCACATTAATACCTTTACGGCTATGAATTTGTGTTAGCTATTGTACATAATGATTTTAATATCGATAGACCTTCAAGTGAAATCTCTCGGGCCCTTCATTATAGGAAACTCGCCAGACACTACCCGGTGCTTCTTTGGCATACTCGGTCGAGCGCACTGGTTCACTCAAATAATTAAGGCGGTGCGTTGGCTAGACATTATGTGGTACAATAAGGCCATAAGGAATGGATTCTGATTTACGGTCACTCAAACTGAAAGACTGTGTTGTCTCTATAACAGTCAATAACATAAACAATGTTGTGTTATGCTGCCTTCTCTTTACATGTACATAGCAGTCGATATACTGCAGTTTACTTGACCAAAGAAAGATAGAATAAGAAAGTAGGACTACCTCTAACCCCCACAACATATTCATCCTTATGGAAACGGATCATACTGCTCCTTCCCCCAGCAAGCCCCCTGCACCTCCAACCCCGTAACATTCTGCTCCGGCCGCCCATCAGCCCCAAACCGCTTGATCACTCCGCCATTCTCCCCAAAGGGCTCAAAAGCCGGCCACCCCATCCGCTCCAGCCCGTTCTCCGGATCCCTCATAAACGCCAATAGGTAATCCTGCATAGCCTCACTCGTCTTCTTCTCCAGCAACGTCCCATTTCCACGGACAATAGGATACGTCCCGAAGTTCATCGTCAGGTCACTGGAGTGGTACGCGCCCAACCAATGCATCGGACTCACGTTACTGAAGTTCCCAGCGAACTGGTACCGATACGTTGTGCGATTCGCATTATACCGCACGATACTTGTGTTCGCGGACACGCAGAGCCAACCTTCCAATGTGGCGGCGTTCACGCCAGGCTGCCATGGTCCCGCGGTGACGTTGTTTGTGGGAAACGTGTATAGCGCTGCGGCCTCGTTGGCGCAGTTGGACATGATGGCCGGGGTGTTGGCGATGAGACCCTTTGCAGCGCGAGCGGGGTAGTCTGAGAAGACGATCTCTTCGTCTGCAATGGGGGTGAATGTCAATTTTGGGGTTGTGCCGTTGTCGGTGTACTGTCCGACGAAGTTCTGGATGCGGTTCACGGAGACTTGGCGCATGCAGTCGAGTTCAGCGGCTGGGTTGGTGGGGAAGTCGCAGCCCATGTGTTTCGCGACGAAGGTGAAGTTCGTGTGGTCGTGGTCGTAGTTGTCGAGGGGTTTTAGGGCTGTGCCGGATTGGGAGATTGTGGCGCGCGCGATGAGGTCGTCGTGCCATGCGTAGGTGTGGAAGTCTGTGGAGATGGAGCCGGCGGATTGGCCCCAGAGGGTGATGGCTTCGGGATCCCCGCCGAAGTTATGGATGTTTTCGTGCACCCATTCCAGGGCGGCCCGTTGGTCAAGGATTCCGAGGTTTTGGTTGTCCAGACCGGCGGCGTTGGGGAAACCCATGATGTTGACGCGGTAGTTGGTGGTTACTACGATGTGGCTTTGGGTGCGAGAGACCCAGGATGGAGGCAGCTGGTAGGGGATGTTGATTCCGCCAGTTTTGAATGCTCCGCCGGTGAAGAAGACGATGACGGGGAGGTTAGTGGCGTTGGTAGGAGCCCAGATGGCGAGTTGCAGGCAGTCTTCGGAGCTGGCTTGGGCCATTAGGCCAGCGGTGGAGTTCTCGTTCCCGTCCCATATGTAGAATTCGGGGACGATGGAGCCGAAGACGCTGGGGTTTCCGGAGACATATTGGGCGCAGGAGGGAGGGTAGTTGGTCGCGTAGTGAGTTTCATCGGAGTCGGCGAGAGGTGCGGGTGGAAGCCATCGTCGTGAGGCTACCGGGGGTTGCGCGTATGGGATAGATCGGAACTCCCGCACGGAGGGAAAGTCTGGATTGAGAAGGCCTGTGAATCTGCCTGTCCTTGTGCGGACAGTCAAGTGGTCATCACTGGCGGCCGCTAGAACCGGTAGGAGGAGTAGGAGGGTAGACAGGATCATGGTTAATGACGCATTGATGCGAAAATTGGGGAGAGTGGTTGCTTACCTTTATGTGTCCGGGGTTCCCACGTTTGTGATGACCCATTCTCCAGCTTCTGAGCGCTCTGTCTAACCATGGACGCATACCAGCATCGGCACTGACCTCGGTAGACTGTATAGATACTCTAAGAGGGTCAGTTCTACGCGGGGGTGGGTCTGATTCCAACAGCGACATGTTATTCGCCTTCACGGGTCTCGGCTGCGTACGCATCCATGATTGGGACTGCTTGGGGTGCAGAATTGCCCTGCCGATCGCGGAATATCCGAATGGCCCACTTCTAGTGGGAGAACCTGGAGCATCCGAGGATAGTATGTGGCCGGTATTTCCGGTTCCCCTTGCAGAAATGTCAAAAGATCGATTGAGAGCCAAATAATACCAGGCCTGGGGAATCGGATTAAGCAAATTCCTCGCGTGTTCAGTTCCATCCATGATCCATTGATTGATTCGGATGTGAGCCTAGCAGGGGAGCAAGGGCCTGATAATCTGCAGGTACTGATAGCAAAAATGGACACAAGGTGTCTGCAATGCTACTAGGGACTACAGAGTGAATAGAATGCATGGAAAAACGGGGTGCAGGCTGGGGTGCCGATGTGCATGCCCGTTCACCTCAACGCCCACTGCGGTCGGATTGGGAGAGAACAGGAAAGGACGAAGGCCGTGTTTATACATTCCTCTATTACTAGATGGTCGGCCAATACTTATTATCGATTGATGTAATAAGAAGAGGAGGTTGCCCTATTGGTTGAAAGGTATTCTCCAGCTCCGGTGAGTGCAAGAGTCTATTTACGGTGGACTAATCGTAGATGATCTAATGGGCGATCAAAAAGTTATACACGTCTAACATTCTGCCGACGAGCAGTGGGTCTGAAGGTCGGAAAAGAAAACAAAAAATGCTTCCACGCGGATTCGAACCGCGGACCTCATGATTACTAGTCATGCGCTCTACCAACTGAGCCATAGAAGCTGATTGGTTGATATGCTTGCTCATATCTCAAGCTATAAAGCGCATATCTGTAGGTACTGCATAAGGCAAAAATTTGCTTCCACGCGGATTCGAACCGCGGACCTCATGATTACTAGTCATGCGCTCTACCAACTGAGCCATAGAAGCTGGTTGATGTATTGTTTTTTTACTCCTTAATATAACAAAGCATGGTAGTACTAGCAGATAGATGAAAATTGTTGGCTCGGTAGTTACATCGTCATGGATGGAACAGTCGGAATACGACAGAGACTTATACCAGGAGTGATGTGGCCTTACCCCTCATTCACTATGGAAGATAAGCCCCCTGTTAGCCTTTATTACTACCAGTGAGTCGCCTCCAAGTGTTAGTCTGAATCGCCGTCCTGTCTGGACCATACCAGATCTGACCAATGGGAGGCCAGATACATTCATGGCAGTGGATCAATTCATCTGCGCAGGACTTTCCAGAAGTCTACCGGCGAGCCTCTTATCGCAATATTTTCATCCACTTACGATTATCTTCCTCTATAATATATATTTACATATTTCCCAGGAACACGCGTGCTAGCTGGACGATTCTGTCCTCTTAAGTTCGCCGTAGTGGCACTAACAAAAGACCAATTCAGCAGTCGCAAAACTCTGAAGGTCTGAATCGGGCGAAGTTCCTGCCGGCCTACTACTAATTCTCGTCGAGGGCCAGTCCCCGGTCTGTTGCATAACACAAGTATCTGCATTAGCCCAAAATGTCATCCCACGAGGGTCAGCTCCGCAACAAGAGGAGAAAGTTGGACAATGGCCAAGATGTCGATGCTACTGCCACCATATCTTCGCACACGCAGCTTCGCTCTTCCCTGGCTTTCCAACAGAATCCCACTGAATTCAAGCAAGGTAAGTAACATCCTGAGTCAAGTCACCCATGATGTTCCAATACTCATCAAAACAGGTATAAGAAAGTTCAAGGACTTCCTCACGTCCATTGGGCAGAGTGAGGATGAGGCTGAAAAAGCCAAAAAGTTCCGCATCCTCAAAGCATACTGTGATTCGCAATTCTCACGGGTGAACGAGAACGAAGCAGTCTGCTTTACCGATCTGGTCCAGACCTGGAGCTTTGCGGATACCAACAACAATGAGTCGTTACTGACTGTTGTGCCCTCTGTCCTAGCTCAGTTCCTCAAGACAGTGTCCACCAACCTGGAATTTCGGGATTTCGGAGTGGCACTATGCAAGTATCTCCTTCAGAAAGAACAGCTGAGACTGTTCAACCGTGGCTTGACTGCTATCAAATCAAAGGAGCATTTGATTTCTCCCTGTCTTCGTCTTCTCACGGAGATGGTCAGCTTCGATGGTGGAGCTGTGGCGCGCCATGTCCATGCCGCGCGGTATATTACATTCAAGCGCATCGAAGTCTTTCTTACCCCCAACAAATCTCAGCTGGAAGAAGTATCAGAGGCAGGCTCCAAACCTACACTGCGCAGGAATGCTCAGAAGTATGTCCTTGCAAACATGCGATTTTTGCAATCAAACGGGAAGAGTGATATTATTGAGCAACACAAAGTTATCAGAGCATTTTTCGAGTACATTAGGAAAGACCCGAGAGATATCATCTTGGAGACTATCAGGTGTATTGGCAAAGACATTATCCAAGATGCTTCGATTTCTCGCATTGCAAAGAGCAAGTTCTTCAACCGATGGAACCTGGAGCGACTTGTCACACTCTACGGCTATGATCGTGAGTCAGAGGAGCCCAACCCGGCGAATGTTTCCACTACCGACGAAATCCACAAGATCCTGATGAATGTCTGTACGAACACCGAACTTGGAGTCTTGCTTCCAGAGTCTGGTTGGTATCCACATGGGAGTGATCCCGAGGCGCTACCCACGGACGATGACACACTGATCGATTTGGGTCTTGACTCTGCTCTTCATATCGACAAGTACAGCCAGTCTGTACCTGTTCGCAACGGAACACTGTCTTATCTGATCCAGACACTTCGCCCGGATACCGACAGTCTCCAGATTGAGCTGTTAGTGGCCATCTTCAAGGCGGCCCCGGAGCTAGTTGCCGATTTCTTCACGAAGAAGAGCATGTTTACTGCGGACCCAAAGCCGACCCCAGCATGGATGGCCGAGTCTGCGCTTCTCTTCTCCGCCGTACAGCTGCCTGTGCCCTCAAATTGTGGCTGGAAGGACAAGTTACCTCCGACACCGCCGCCCGTTTCCGTGGTCATTGAGAATGTGCTTCCTCGCCCTCTGACCCAGAAAATCCTTACCCGCTGCTTGAATATGAATGCTGAGATAGTAACATTGTTTGCTGTCCGAATTTTGACAATTGCTTTCAACAAACTGCGGGCTGTTCTCAAGATCTTCAATGCCGACCATGGGGTCAGCCAACCCCTGTGGACACAGGCGGCAAGCAAGCTGGTTGCTGAGTTCAGTCGTCGGTGCCCCGGAGTGAAGGAAGTCATTCTGCTTTTCAAGCGAACGGACAAGGATGACTTGCAGCAGCAGGATGCTGTCTCAGAGCTTCTCGCTTCGTTCTATGAGGTAGTACCGGGTGCCGCCTTTGAGGAAGGACTTGACGTTTCACTCATTTTGGTTGACGTTCTGAAGCGATTGGATGAAGGAAAGCTCGACGAGGATGATACCGAGTCAGTGCTGAGCCAGCTGCAAAACATCATGAGGATCATCCAACAGTCTACTTCCATGCGTTGGTGGCAACAACCGGGGTCTATGCAGTATTCTGCTTTTACGTCAATCCTTAAGGTGCTGGTTCAAACAGCGTCAAGATACTCCCTGCGTGAGATCGACCAGCTGCTGCGGACCGTCCTCACCGAGTACTCTGTCCTGCAGAACCCCTCCTCGTTTCCCGCAATCCTGTCAAGCTTCGAGACTTCAGACTCGGAGAAACTCCAGCGCCAACTATCGTTCTTCGATAACTGCGCCCGCCGTATTGCAAAGAAACCGGTCCACTATCAAGACCTCGTTGACTCTTTGGTCGAGGGTCCCTCCAGCCCGGTTAGCCCTCTGGTAGCTGCAGTCATCGAACAGTGGCCATTTGTTGTCAAATCCGGAGACGCGGCTGTCGAGAGCGCGGTGGTTTCCTGGATTTCTGAGACGCTAGGAAGCTTGAAGCGCGCCGGAGAAAACGCCAAGGCACTGAAAACCGCCCGGGACAAGCTGATGGAGAATGCCGAGAATAAGAAGTCAAATTCGGCCCTCAAAAAAGCATTGAAAGACACTGAAGATGCTGAAGATGACCATGCGATGGAAGTTGATGCTCCTGCCCAAGATACTACAACTACCGCCAGCAAGGATCAGGTAGACTTGGAGGAGGTATTCGGAACCTTACCGACAGAAAGTACCACCCACAATGAGCTGCACCGATGGGAGAAGGATGACATCGAGGTGGCGGTTGAGCAAGGCCGGATAGCCGAACTGGTTCTCTGCTTGTGCTCGGCATACGAGGAAGTGAGGAAGCAAGCATTCACGAGCATTGTTCGTTTTATGGGCAAACTTAAGGTAGGTCAACCGTTGAGCCGGTACCTTCTGCGGAAAACAGAGTAGAAAATAAGCTAACATACTCGCAGGAGTCTAAATATGTGGAATGGCGATCAGTCTACATCCTCACGGGGGAGCTTCTCGAGACTGTCAAGCAGATTGGGCTTGAATCGCCCGTACCGTGGATTGTGGGGGAGTGCGCGTCCAGTTGCTTGACTGTTCTCACGAACCCGATGCACAAAATGTACGGCAAGGTCAACAAGTTCCTGCAGAAAGCTCCTTCCTGGGAGGTGGAGAAGATTCCATCCTACTGGATTGACAAAATCCTACTGCATGAACCGGAACTTGACGACGGTTATTTCGACGAGACTAGCTGGCTCCTTGATTTACTCATCAAGGGTCTTCGCACTGAAGCTGTATGTCGCCGTCTTCCCTTTCTTACACCATCGTGTTACTTATTCAAATTATAGGATATGGACATCTACCGCCGTGCGAAGGTCTTCGAGAGAGCGCTTGCATTCTACGAGTCGCCTTCGGCAGGCTACTCAACCAAGAGAAAGATCTTGCAATTAGTGTACCGCGCGACGCAAGTGCAAGGAAGCACAACACTTGTCACGAGAGCGGGTATTCTCAGCTGGATTCAGAGTCAGATGCCGGCTGTCAAGGGCAAAGAGACGTCAACTCTTGCGGCGATTGCCGACTCCTTGAAGCAAATCTCGGATAATGATCGGGTTTCGAAATGGAGTGGAGGAGCCGCTTTGCGAGCGGTAGAGAGCATTGTGGGCTAGTGTCCGGTCGTAGGAGATTGGATATGAACGCTGCTGCCCTCAATCTAGGCACTTGGCTGCATAGTAATTGACATTCGAATCAGGCGTATAGTTATTAGAGCAATCCATAATGGTCTGTTTAGTCAGTTGTGGATGGAATATGAAATCTGATAGGTTTATCTGATCTTTGCACTCTAGCCAAGTACACACTGGCCTCATCTTTGCGCCATTGAAAGACAGGTTATTTTAAGAGATGGAATGTACTATATGACGTATCCCAAGCGATGCCTTACTCCATCAGGATTCTGCTCTGCGTTGGGGTTGGTTGCTGGCGGTACCGAGGGTTGAGTTGCTTGGGGAACATGGATGACTGAAATCGCAGTGAATGATGGGCAGGGGAAGGATAATTCGTAAAATAATAGTAAACAGTCACTAACTCCTCTGTGTGAGAAGGCGATTAATTTGCAGCAGTTAGAAGGAAAATCCCGACAGATGGAGAAATTGGGGAGAAGTGAAGAAGTCAAGAACAAGGCGTCGACAAGCTGACAGGCGACCTTCCCCATTGGGCAGTGCACACGTTTTGAACTTCGTTGCGGTCCGGCGGTCCTCGACATCTTTGCCCGCAACTTTGCCCAAACTCCCCTTCCCCTTCACCACCTCTTCTGCTGCTGCCCCCTTTCTGTTTGTTCCCCACCAGCTTTTGTCCTCCTTCAATTTACACTACTGTCTATCGATCTATCCGAGACCAGTTGGGATTCCCTCTACACAAACAAATCCGGCCACACGGTTTGTTGCACCGCTGGTGCCCCTCATCTGCTTCCCAACGAGCGCTCCTGGACCTTTGACCGATCGAAGCTCCTCTCTCCTCCGCCTTTTCCCTTGCCACTGGCAAGCGGCTTCGCTTCCTGCTGCCCACTCATCATCTATCCTCTCTACACACTACACAGTACACACCTTTTACGCCCACAGCCTAGCCTCGGTGCCTCGCAGTCTACCTTACTCGCCTTTTCTTCCTTTCCTTGTCCCGCGATAAATTCCACTCCACCTTTTCTCTTCCTTGAACTGTCGGCAACCAATGAGATCGACGTAACGGCATACCGATAGCATCACACACACCCACCTCACCCAAGCCATCCTCATGGCGCGACGGTACCAGATCGATGAGCTGCTATGGCTGCGGTCGTCGCCTCTGGTTACAAAGCCTACCAATTTACCGCCGGTAGAAGAATGGATGGGGTAAGTTCACTCTGCCTGCTCCTTTGCCTCATCAATCAATTGCGATATCCCCGAAACTGACGCAGTCATCCTACGTGCTAGCCCAATCCCCGATCCAGCTACCCAACGGAAAGCTACAAACTCGCGAGACCCCAATAACCCCCATGAATCGACCCCCAGAAGGCCCAGTCTGTTTGAAACTCGTCATGTGTCCCGGAATTCCAATTCAGGTAATAACCATCCCACTTCTTCTTCTCTCCCGATGTCGAATACCCCATGTCCATTGTTCTCTTTTCTTGGATTGAAAATTCGAGGACCTTACTGATGCATGACGTCGTTGATCGCCCATAGAGGACATCATTCTCGGACCCCCGAAAACTGCTTTTGCTTCGGCATCTCGTATACCCGGTAAAGGATCGATAGATGCTACGGAACGATCGTCAAGGCCTAATGACCAGGATGACTCGAAGAACGACCGGTTCAACTTACGGGAGAAGTTCTTCAAGGACCGGGAGTCTGGTGACAGAGATTTTGACCGACGAGATGGAAAATTAGGAACATTCAACAACAACAACCGGCGTGGGGACAGGGAGGACTGGAACAGTGGACGCCCCCGCCGTACTTTCGGCCCCGAGGAACAGGATCGAAAGCCGAGACGCAACGGAGAGTTCGATCGGTGGGAGAACCGCGACCAGCGAGAACCCAACAATGACCGTGGAGTTAAAGATAAGGATGCACGATTCTTCCCACGGAAGGACGGCACGCCCGGACGTGCGAGACACGAGGGAAGTTGGTTTCGTGAGGAGAATACCCACGACGCGGCTGATGCGGAGGAGGAGAAGACTCCGATACGAAACAGGGAATGGCGTCGAGATCGGCACGGTGCAGATCGTGACTGGACGCGGGGAGCCAAGTTCGAACAGGATCCCGAGTGGATGGATTCGACTGATCGAGATGAGCCTCGCCGAGTGCATACACAAGAAGACTTTGAACGCTGGAAGGAAAGGATGAAGGCGGGCTCCTCGCAGGTTCAAGCCGAAGAAAAGGAGGTCCCCTTGGAGACGACTCCTGCTCCTGCTCCCGCGCCGAAGCCAGAGCCTAGGCCTACAGATGGCGAGATTTTCAGCAGCAATGGCGCTCCGTTCACGTCCGATTCGGCCATGGAGCGGTTCTTTGGATTGCTTGGGGACTCCAAGCCACCTCAGGCGCCTCCACTACCCCAGGAGATAAGCGCTCCTCCTCCTCCTCCCATGATGGAACCAACAATGAAGAAAGAGCCACTCCCAGGAAAGCTTGGAAAGTCGTCGCGCTTTGCTGGACTATTCTCGCCACCACCGGGAAGTCCGGCCAAGGAACCCGAAACTCATCCAGAGACCAGGTCGTCGCCTTCGATGAACACCGTCAACACTGATGCCGATCAGGAAGGTTTCCAGCGCATCCTGCAGATGCTTGGTGGAGGAAAATCGCGCAACGCGACACCTCACAATGACCCTGTTGCGTACAACCGGCCTCCTTCGCAGGTACAGGCCGAACAGATCCGGAGTGCTGTTTCATCTCCTGCTCGAGATCAACTCAAGCGGCAGGAGTACTTCGCCATGCAAGAGACAGTTGCTCGTGGCCCTGGTCCTAACCCTTATGTCCAGGAGACACATGCTCGAGATCGGGAACATCTACTGCGACTGATGCAGCAGGTCCGTGTTAGTCCCGTTGCCAACCAGGGTGCCCAGAGCCAGCCCCAAAGTGCTGGTCCTGTCGGCCCGGCCCCCGGTTTGGTGAGCATGCCGGAAGTGCTTTCTCCCCCTCCAGGCATTCCGACCCCGCAAAAGGGCCCCAACTTCTTGGATGACCCTGCGATAGCAAACATGCAGAGACCCGATGCTGAGCATCTTCGTCGCCGGCCCGCAAATGGGCCCCCCCTGGGATATTTCGAAGATATGCCGTTCCCTCAGGGCGGACAACTTCCTATGACGCCCGGCGGCAGCAGAGCTCCCCAGGCTCAAGGCCATCCTGCTATGGGCATGCAGAGACCACCAGGCTTCGAGCATTTGCCTCCTCCTGGATGGCCAGGACCTCAGATGCCCCCGCAGCAAGCTGCTGGACCCGCGCCTTTGGCACCTCCTCCGGGTATTCCGACACCTACACGCGGCGTCAACCCAAGTTACATGTCGAACATGATGCCCATGCATGCGAATGCACCACCCCTCAACGAGCGTGAACCATTCCCGCGTCCTCCCCCTCCAGGCATGATGCCTCCTCCCGGATACATGAACGGACCTCCGCCAGCCGGTTTCCCACCCATGCCGCCCAACGGTGATGCTCTCATGGGGCTTCCCCACCGTGGCCAAGGTCCTTTTGAGGGCAACCCTGGACCTCAAGTGCCTCCCCCCGCTTCCAGGCACCTGTTGGATATGTTCGGCCAAGTTGGCGGCGAGGCCCCGCGCGGCATGCTCGGGCCTGGACAGTTCCGGTAGGGGTTGCGCGAAGTCCGGGGTGGTTCGTACAGTGTCCTAGGGAGACGAATTCAAGGAGAATGTGCAAACGCCATATGAGATATGTCCTTGATCTTCTCATACTTATGTCTTTGTTACGCCAGAACAATGCACCCTTCTAATCTTCTTGTATCTGATTTATCTATGTGTGTGTATTTGGTGCATGACAAAGGGCTAGTTTGATGGAGTTCAGGAGAGACCTAGCCACCTGCTGAGGCTTGGGACTGATTAGGAGACTGTATCACAGCCGGACTCGTTTGTGTCTGGATGTATAACAACCCTGGGGGATTACATAAAGGAAAGCAATAGGCAGATTGCAGATCTCTGAGATGTGACCTAAAGCCATTATATTGCAGACCTGAATCACTAGCTGACATTATGGCTTCAATGAAACCTATTGCTTGAACTGTGCTTAATCTGTAGATGTGTGTAGGCTATATTTGGCACAGGTGCCTGAGGCGAAGTAGCTGTAGTGAATGACCGGTGGACTCCGCGCTGCCCACGATTGCTTTAAGCCATCTCGCTTCCCTCTCCTACTTCATACTTCTTCTTCCTACTTTATCCCTTCACATCTGCTTGAGGATTCGGCTACTCTGACTCTGACCGCCGAGCTTCTACTTCAACTCATCTGCATCAAGATACATCATCTCAGACCCCAGGTGAGTATTCTTCTATGAGGCGCAGTCTTCTATACCCAATTGATGATAACTACGATGATGGCACGCCCCAACGCGTGAATAACCCATTCTACTATCCTCATATCAAGCACCACTCTGACAGCTTGTCCTACAAGGCAACCAGCCTTCGCTAACCTTCCATCCCCACACAGCCCATCCAAACCCATCCACATAAAGCTGATCTCCATCCCATTACGATGACCAAAACCATCGGCGACAACATGAACCAAGATACAAGTGTAAGTACAGCTCCTTACCAATCCAGATCCAACAACCCACCATTTCTCATTCTCCATCACTGAAAATAATCTGATTACCGTCCATATCCCCAACCTATCCAGACCACAACCGCCATGAACAAAACCACCACTCGTAAAAGAAGAGCAGCCTGTGATGATAACGACAACGACTCCTCCAACAACCATACCTCCACAGGCTCTCTCAACAACCTCACCCCCAACGCAACCAACAATGAAGAAAACAGCCACCAACCCTTCAAACGCCCTCGTCTCCCCTCCCCCTTCACCAGACAAGCTGAGCGGTTTGAAGAGGCTTTGAACAGAGAAATTGAAGACCAGGAAGATGCCCTCCGCATAAACGAGTACCGGATGCTTGCGGTGCGGGCCTTGGAGAACGAGGCGCATGATAGAGCGTTTAGGGATGCTATGGATGTGAGCTCGACTTATCAGCAGCAACAGCAGTATATCTCCACACAGAATCCATCTGTTGCTGCTGCTGTTGATGAAGACATGGACATGGATGTCGATGGTGACGATTATCATAACCCTCAACTTGAGGTTCATAACGGGAATGGAGAAGGAGAAGAAGGGAAAATGGTAGTAAGTTCCGAATATCTCGTCCCCTGTTCGTGGTGAGGTATGAATAACATCACATTCTCACCACCCCTCTCATCACCACCAGACACCCACAGCCCAAGAGGCAACACAACCAACCATCCCAACCCAAAGCGGCTGCCTAACCAGCAGCCTCATCGGCCTCGACAGCAACAACAACTTCACCCCCATTCCCATTTCTTACCCCATCCCCACCCCCAGAACAAGACCTAGCAACAACAACAACCACAATAACAACAGCAATCTCGACTTCACCATCTTCGAAGACATCATCATCCCAGACAGAGGGGGTCTACTATCCTTCTCTCCACGCCCAAACCGAGTAGCTTCAATGCTACCCGGGTACCTTCATTATCCCTACACCAACAACCATAATAATAACCAAGAAGTACGTGCCTATCACCAAGACTGGGACTCAGATAAAGAGAACATCAATAGTAATATTGTTGCTGGGACCCTCCACGATCCGGTGGGAATGATCACTGAGACTGAGGCTGAGAGTTTTTCGCAGGTTGTTGATCGTTCATTTCATGATCATTATGATGCTGATGCTGATGAGGATGAGATGAGACTCGATTATGATGAAGGTAGTCCTGCTGCTGGTGGAGGTGGAGGTGGAGGTGAAAGTGGAAGATGGGGTTCCGGGGTTCCTACTTGGAGAGTCGAGTCAGAGTCAGAGTATGCTGATACAGAGGTGGATCCTGACGATTTGGGACTGGGGGTGCATGATTATGCGAATCGGAGGAGGAGAAGATATCATCGTTTGAGATGGCAGTCGCGGGTTTTGGGGTCTCAGGATAGGGGGTCGGTGGCGTTGAATAGTAGTAATGTGCTGGTGCCGAGGATGCTTGGAGAGGGGGTGCAGGGTGATGATGGTGCTGGTGGTGTTGCTGGGCGTGGAAGGCGCGGGCCGAGAAGGTTGTAGGTGTATTCAGTGGGTGAGGGTTGAAGTAAGGTGGCTAAGTTTGTTGTGTGCTGGGTTGGTCGGGGTCCAATTTGCCTGCGTCGGTATTTCATTGAACTGTGAGTGTATAGTATCTTGATCGGGAAGAGTAAAAATCTCAAATAGTAATGTATTTCCTCTTAAAACTAGAGCCACTGAGAAGGAAATGTGCCATCTTGGCCGCGCTCGCAATTATCAATATCACTGAAACTATTGCAAATAATAGCCAGCTCTATGGCAGACCTAACTAAAGCGCAAAACGAGACAGATTTCAAATAAAAAGCGAAACAACCAGAACCTCCGAGTACGCCGGCCTCCTCTCGGTCATATTTGCTGGGTATAAACCAAGCAACTCCATAAATCAAAGCAGCATGCAAAACGGAAAGAACTGACATCAAACCTGTAGCATATAGTCGTTGCTTATCATAATAGATTTCCGTTCAAAAGACGCCAAAAGTTGGTGGGAATCCAGCTCCAATTCTAATATCCCTCGACGCTGTCTTGGCCCTGAGATGAAGCACCCCTCTAGAGTCCTTTTCGACATCTGCGAACATTCGAAGGAGATCCTCAATTGTATCCCGTCCCACTAGGACTCCGTCGCCCATAGCTCCGGTTATAACAGCCGTCTTATGCGTCTGCAAATCGAGCAGGTAGTCATCAATAGAATTATCGACGATAAGCTTCACAAATTCCACCTCGCTTTCTTGCCCAATTCGAAACAAGCGGCAAAATGCCTAAAGTCCAGAGCGTTAACAGCTGCACCAAGGTCCTATTAGGCAATGTGGCTGGACAGAAGTATACATACCTGCTCCTGAATAGCTTCGTTCCACCACAAGTCAACAAGAATGCATTTGTTGGCGGCTGATAGGTCTAGTCCGATGCCTCCAGCCTTCAAACTGGCAATGAGAATCCTCACTTCGCTATTCTTATCACTAAACGTCTTCATATTGTTTTCACGGACTGATAGACTCAATTTTCCAGTCAACTGTGGAAAGTTAGCCACCCCGGGTTTTGAGTATATTTGAGGTTCTTATTTGCTCACGAGGACAAACGGCCACCCTTCTGCTTCACACATGGTAGACAGAATTTTAACGAAATCTAGAAACTGGGTAAATATGACTATCTTGCCCGGGGATTCCTGTGCAAGCCACTCGGTAAGAACTTCGCGTATCTTTGTAAGTTTAGCACTCGGCATATTCCGAGCGCAAGCCTCAATCCAGTCCGTATCCTCGTCAGCATCTGGCTCTTCATCCATTTCTTCGGATAGTGGTGTTGTGAATCGGCCCATGTTGCCCGTGCCTTTTTTCTTTGTTGTGGTCTTCTTTTTGGACTGCTTTTCCTTCCCCTTAAGACTCTCAAGGACCGAAGCAGGTTGTGTCTTTTCGCCCACCGCTTCCTCAAAATAAGCAGCTTCCATGATCGGAACCCGGCAGCGGACACACTCAGGCTCCATGATCATTTTGTCCTTGTCCATCCGTAAGGAGTAGTAACACTCCTCACAATATAAATGCTTGCACGACGTTATCACAGGTTTGACAGGCACAAATTCGCATTCGGGGCAATTGGTCCTTTGTAGTCTTTCGTCCCACATCTCACGATCATGAAGCTCGTCCATTAATTGACGAAAACTTTCCGTCAACGCCGTTTTATCTCCACGAAGCTCCGTGGAATACTGGCTCGTGTCTTCATTCTCACGCTCATTAAGTACCGTTGTGTTTCTCCGTACCGAGACAAGCAATTTAACTATAGTATAGGATGGATCCTGATCACCGCTTACCTTGGCGATTTTGGAAAGCCTTTTCATGAGATTCCCCTCTGAAAGCAGCCTCTTGACTATGCAACCCGTTGTAAGCAGGTGACTGCAAAACATACGAAGCATCAGAATCATCGATAGAAAGCATCGATACTGTACTAATTTGGGCTGTTCGAGCTGTGCACAACCTGTTTGTTGTCAGTGGCGTTTCTCTAGCAGTTCTTAATAGGGCGTGGGGTGCATCTGACGCACCATTGATGTTTTCTATGAAAACCTCTGATATGGCGTTGTAAAGCTCTCGTTCAACGGCACAGAACGCAACCCGAACGATTCTTTCGTTCACATCGGGTAGTTTGATCACTGGTAACGCGAAAAGTCGACTTTTGTGTGTCCGCCGGAACAGAAAAGCTCGCAAAATGTTTACAAGGCGGTCATGGCCGTCATCATCCTACAGTAGGGCTGACTTTAACAATTGTCTTTAGAAGTCAAGAAGAGTGACGCACGCTGCAAAAGTTCTTAATGAAGGATCCAACATCTTTGATACCCGGAACGCCGAGAAAGTGGAAGAGCGGATAAAATTCTTCCAGATAGCTATGGATACTAAATTAGAAACCACAACGCATTGGAAACCAGACAACAGCTAGGTACCAGGGGTAAGCTTACTTGTGAACTGGGGTCCCGCTTAAAATCCACTTAAAATGGCTAGTGAGAGAGCGGACAGCAATGGATACTGAGGATAGGTGGTTCTTGATGGCATGACCTTCTGCAGAGGGCTGGCAGTCTAAGCCCTGCGGTTTTGGCCAAAAGGCCCGGGGGCACAGCATACCATCAATGATGATCCGATGGTACTTCATCCTATGTAGCGGGCCGGTCTGTTCTTCGTAGGATTGGTCCCACCAGGCTGCAAGCTTTTCCTCTCCCTCCACGCTTTCGACGATCTTAGTTCGTGGATAGGATCTCCTGACTTCATCGTATGTAGTAATTCTGATCAACTGCATAAGTACACCGCCTTATTATTGGATGAGCTTTCTGAATTTCATACATAACGTCATATCTTGCGAGGCTCTCTACTGTATCATTGGTATCGAGGGTCTCAAGTCTCGAGCTGGCCTTGTATATAAGGACATTGCCAATTGCTTTCTTTTCGCAATGTAGGTTGATCTGTGTTTTCCTAATCAAGTCAGACTACAAATTGAATGCAGGGATTTGATGAACTTACCAGTGAGTGACTAGGTGTGATGGAACAATGATGAGTGTAGTCTTGATAGGGTCATCCGGATCAGAGGGTTTGCCATCTATGATATTTGCTAGATGGAAGGTTAGATGTGCCAATTCCTCCTCTTTATGTGCACTTACCCAGGGCTTGAATAGTTTTCCCGAAACCCATGATATCACACAGGAGTCCACCAAACGGTCTTTGTGACCTTGATTCGCGGTCACGCTGCTCGTATCTTAGCTGCTATTGACTTCGGGACCTCGGTGCATATGTTCCTTACCATGAAAGCAGCGCCCAGAACCTATACATACTTGTCAGCTAATGTCATGGCAACAAGGAAACGGACACACAGACCTGATAGTGGTATAAGCTCGTATTCATACCCTTGAGTCTCCATCCAGATTTTCCGTCGCTTCTCGGAATGTTAGTGAACTTGCGGGTAGCTATAATGATCGACTTCTTGTCAGTTTTAGCCTCTTGTTGGTCCGCACTAGGAAGACTAGCAACGAGCTGTGTAAGTGCTTTCATCTTATCTTTATTTTTGAGTTCAGGTATTGCATCGAGTGAAGCATTGGCATGTGCATCAGCGACGATCGTAGAGGAAAGGAGAGCTTCTAGATATTTTTTGGAACCTAAGGTCCCTCGCTTTGCCTTTTTACTGGGACCAGGGATTGCGTTGTCAAGCCCTCTTTCTTTCCGCTTACGAGGTGCTCTTGTCGAAGGTCCCCTTTTCTTCTGCTGTGCAAGAACAGCAGCGAGACCTAGTTCCTTGCTCTTTCGTTTTTCGTCTGCTGAAATCCTGTTTTGTCGTCGCTGTTTCGGCTGTCGCTTGACAGGGACATCATGAGAGCTTTCAGTCCTTTTCTCGATAGGAACCTGTCGTGAAGTGGGTTCATCAGGCTCGTCAATCTCTGAGTCAAAGAGTTCACTCTGGTTTTTCAAGGCTTTTCTCCTTGCCACCCTTTCCTTTCGAGCAAATTCCAGTTGCCTTGCTTTTTCCAAGCGTATCACATCTGCCACAGATGGCTTCTCCAAACTATCAAACCATTTCTTGATAGAATTGAATCTGGAGCAACCAGTTAGACTCAGACTGGGACATGATGATAAGATGCACTTACTGCCGCTTCGATAAGTCAGCCCTGGTACTAGTTTCGAGCTCCTCGTCAGGCCACTCTGCTGGGCAGCTTTGGTCTCCGGTGTCATCCGGGAAGTCTTCTACCGGTACGTCAGTGTCCCCGGAGGTTGAAGATGAGGATGATATTGAGTGGACACATGACAGTGCGGACAGCCTTGAGACTTTCTCATCATCGGCTGGTGCAGCTGTTGTGCCTGCATTCCCTGTTTGTGAAGCACTAGCGCTCGAGTAAGGAAGATTCTGTGAAAGCTGTTGAACAGGTGGACTTGTGTCACCTTCTGGGTTGAGCCCCTGAAGTAGTTCGAGCATATTTTGATCATCTGGAGACATCGGAGGCACATCTGGTCCCGAAGGTGGAAGATACAATGACGAATATTCTTCCTGCGGCACGAATAGACTTTCATCAAATCCTGTTTGCGCAGCGGTTACCTGATCGTTTGGTACAGAAAGAAATTCAGATGGCGAGATTCCTGTATGCCGGACTGCTAGCAAGAAGTCAGTATCATCCGTGAAGGTGACTGCAAACTTTGGGAGGTCTTACGATTGTGGATATCAAATCCCAAATTAGAAAGGAAAAAAGCCTGCCTGGGATTGCACTGTTGCCTACGGCGATCAATTGCGTCCAACAGAATCTGTTGCGGATCGAAGCTTTCGGATTGGAGAGAAGATCCTTGCTTATCGGGCTCTTGAACATCTTCAGAGCCTGCTGCTGCTTCCTGCGTGATCTTAGGTGGTTCCAGTTCCTCGCTAGAGCCTTCCATCTTTGCTTGATTCGCCGATGGCGTACGGAGGATTTCCGTTTTGAGAAAGCTGGTTGTGGAGGTTATAGAAAAAGGATGATAGTAAAGAGAGAGGGGGTCGAACAAGGATCTACGAGATCTCTGGCTAGAGGAGAGAGAAGAGGAGAGGAGTGAGAAGGGAAGAGGGAGGGCAGGGGGAGAGAAGAGGGTTTATATAGAGAGAGAAGAAGGAATGCGGAAGAGGGAAGAAGATCAGGGCAGGGAAGAAGAGGGCTTATACAAAGGCGGAAGAAGCAAGAGAGAGGCAAATGAGGCGAAAGGAAAGAAGATCAGAGACGAGAGGAAGGTGAACAGAAGATGAGGAAGATGACACAACCGAGAGAGATGAGAGGAAGGAAGTATGAGCTCGGGGACACCTCAGAGATGAGAGATCGATAGAAAGATCGCAGTCTTTGCCATACGATCGCGTAGATAAACAAGAGTAATCAGGAAGAGAGAGCGAAGAGAGCAAAGCGAGGAACACCAGCTCGGGTTCACGTGGCCGAGAATGGAAGGAAGGTGACGAGGGTCAAAGCAGTAAGGTAGAAGGTTGTGAGACTGCTCATACAACAGCAATACTAAGTCAAACCGGGTGAAGAGTTGTTTCGGGATGCTTCATGCAAGCTCGCATACAGTCAAAAAAGACGGAAAAGTCTGACAGATCATGAAGCGTCATACGTATATGAGATTAGAAGATATGCCTAAAACCAATGCACTCCAGACCTCACTTCTATAGACATATACTTCACCGATAAATCATGCGTAAGTTCAATATCAAATCAAAGTCAAACAGGGATATCATCACTCATAACCACCAGCTCCTTTATCAGACCCATTTCAATCATTGCTCAGCGTTGCCTTTTCTAAAACCAAACACTAAACAGACATTACATCTCATCAATGGCGCAGTTGGGATGCATCACGTAGACAGTGCGTTGAACTTGCTCACTTTGCCCTTCATCATCGGCATCCACAAGGCCTTGCCCGCGAATGGGCATCAGAATGTTATCCTGCAGGAAGTAATTGAGCTTAGTTATGGGATCAAGTAAAAGTGACAGCGATATGATTGCACATACCTTGATCATTCGCTTCAGGACCTTCACAGCCAAGTCACGCTCATTCTGGAGATCGTCCTCTGTGTCAATCTCGGACTCAATCTGCTCCAGATACCAGATGAGAAGATCCTCTTGCTCGACACCCTCACCAGAGTTCGCTTCATCGTCCCTTACACGACGGACCATGAGGTTCAAGATCTTCATGTACTTGTCATATGTGATCTTCGTCCTTGAGCGTTTGGGCTGGGCAGTTTCGGCATCTTCGCGCATAGGGCTGTCTCCATCACGGTCACGATCGCCCATGTCATGATCCTCCTCAGCAGCGCGACCATCCGCTGCTGCGGTTTCATCATCGTCGACTTCGACATCATCTTTCTCAACCGTCACAATGCTCTGTCGGAGAAGGTCGTACGCCTCGCGCACAAACTTGGGTATAATCTCTTCCACACAGTTGGCCTTGGCGACGGCTTCAGAAAGACGGATCAGAGATTCCAGCTGTCGAACCGTGATGCGGTATGAAGAGCGGCCCATGCCACCTTGAGCATCGCCAGCACGAAGCTCCTTATACTTTTCAACCAGATAAGCCTTGGCCTCCTCCGTGAAAACAGGCTTAAAGGTACGGGCGAATCGAATGTAGCGCAGTAATTGCTCGGTGCTGAGCTCGGGATGAACAGCTTCGTCGCGGTTCATGTGGACATTGACAATGTGATCAGCCAAATTGCGATCAACTGTTTCGTTGGGATCATCCCGGATCACGAAAAACAGATCGAATCGACTCATAATGGGGGCACTGAAGTTAAGGTTGCCGCGTAGTGTGGTCTTGGGATTGTATCGGCCACCGATGGGGTTGGCAGCAGCAAGAATCGAAGCCCGAGCATTAAGGGTGGTGTGGATTCCTGCCTTTGCAATAGAGATCGTTTGTTGTTCCATGGCTTCGTGAATGGCGACCTGGTCGCTGATGTCCATCTTATCGAACTCGTCGATACAGCAAATACCACCTCCATTCTAGATCACGATACGTCAGTTTCGAATGCCGACCAGATAGATCAGGTTACCTACAGCCAACATCAAGGCACCAGCTTCAATCGTGAACTCGCCTGTCTCAGCGTCCTTGACAACAGATGCGGTCAAACCGGCGGCAGACGAGGCTTTACCACTAGTGTAGACTGCACGAGGGTGCAATGAGCAAATATATCTGTTTCGTGTAAGCATGGTATGCAAAACAGTATGCAAATAGCCGGTATAAAACTCACTTCAAGAATTGACTCTTACTCGTGGATGGGTCACCGACAATGCAAATGTTGATGTCACCACGAAGCTGGAGGTTCTCTTGCTCCGTGGACTTGCCGACACCGCCAATCAGCTGCAGCAGCAGACCCTTCTTGATCTGCCGATGACCGTAAATCATGGGAGCGATCGAGTCAATCAACCGCGAGTAGATGTACTCGGAGTGAACGAGATTCTTCAAGTCTTGAACCTCGTAGGGTGTCAGGCTCTGAAGCAGAGCTTCTTGGGCCTGGTCTTCGTTGGATTCAGGATCTCGGTTTTGGTTGAGCGAAGCCAAGATGTTGTGCGACTGTCCATTCAGCTGCTGGTTGGACTGCTGACCCGGCGTCGTGGTGTCGGGAGTAACCATGCAAGAAAGGAAGGCGAGTCGATAGGTCAAATCTTTGATACCGAGCGCTTTCAACCCAGTAACACCACCGCCCCCAATATCACTTCCCCGGAATGCACCATCATCACGAACTGCCTCCGGCCGCACGCCAGGAAGTCCTAATTGACTGACATCGGGTACCACGATCAAGGTACCAGTGAAGATACACCGCTCACCAGCCTTAGCGCGATCAACCATCTCACCGCGAAGAATGACATCCATCGTCCGTGGCATACTGCCAGTTGGGATTTCGTGAGAAGATTCCTGCAGTTTCACCTTTTGCCAATCCACGAAGGTACTCTTGCCAATGTCCAAGCGCCAGCCGGAGCGGTTACCGCAGGTGTTGTTCGGACATTGGGAGGGCTCAGTGTAACGGAAGGTCTGTTCCACGTTGGTCACGACGGCCTTGCACTCCTCGCAAATGAAGGTTCCCAGTGACAGTTCTGGGCGAATTTCAGACGTCCGCGTGACTGTACCCGACACCGAGACCAATTTTCCAATCTGAGATGTGCGCAGCTGGCGCAGTCTGGAAACAAGGGGCAGGTTGTAGAAGGCCAAAGAGAACAGCTTATCCGTCTGCTGATGCCTGGTCTTCTCGCGGATATTGCGCTCCAATTCAGGGTTGTCGGATACACTAGAGTTGCCAGCGATCATCGAAGTGCCGGCTTGGGAAGAAACACTGCCTGCGGCCGTAGCTTGACGGTGAGAGGCGAAGTACTCTGGTTCATACTTGGCGATAAGGTCATGAAGAGCCTTGGTCAAGAAAGGTTGGAATCGGTAGTATTGGTTGGCAATGGCATCGGCAAGAATGGGGTTGTTCATAGAGGTCAAGTGGGTGAAATCGACGTAAAGGGTAGACAGCTCCCATTTCGCCATGCCCATGATCTGGGCGATGTAGTATTTCTCACTCAAGACTTGTGACGATGGCGCCGCCTGTGCCGACGAAGGTGTCTCTTCCTGGTAGGTCTCGAGGAGCTCTGCGAAAGCCTGCTGTACCTTCTCGCCTGCCACATCGCTTACCGGGGGCGGTCCGGGAAGATAAGGATTGCGTAGTCGGGTAACGGTCGAGGCACTGGAATCGGCGACTTGGTCGTCGGCAAAGCCATGCATGTCACTCATGGGGCCATTGCTTTCGGAAGGCGGTTGGGGTCGTGAGCTGGGAATCTGATCGGAGTGAAGACGATGGTCGCGAGAGCCCGCCGTGGAGCCCAACTCGGATTGCAGGACGGCGTCAAAAAGGGAAGACATGGTCGTCAGGCGGAGGGCCAAAGGGAGGCCGCTAAAAAGGGTGAGGGGTGCGACTTCAATATATGTGTAGACTAATTAATTAAACGTGAACGGGTCCCTAGGGCCTGCCTTGAAGAAGAAAAGGAAATAAGGAAGAAAGAGGAAAAGTGATTTGAGACGTAGTGGGGTTGAGAGAATAATTGACCAAGAGCAGGCAGGCAGCGTTGATGTTTTGGTTGCTGCGGTTTCGCTTCTTTTTTTGTTCGAGCTTTTGCAATGGGACGCGAATGCAACACGAACGCGTCGGTAGAACAGTTATTGCGGAATACCGACGCGTAAAGTGCTTTTGTTCAGGACTGTGACAGACCTTCCCAAAGGGGCAGAATTAGTCTGCTTAGATCAGCAGCGTGGGAGTTGCGCACGGAACGCCATGCCAACCCCACCGGGACTAGACTGGTTGCGGGCAAAGGTCCTCGAGCCCACACCGGCCCAACCTGGCCTCCAGAAGCGGATCCCTTCCAAGGGCAGAGGGCTTCGTTCCGCACCCAATAAGCGCCGGCGGAGACACTTTTCCCGGAGCCTGAGCTGACAAGCAACCAATCATGGCGATCCGTCAGGTCAAATAAACTTTCGGAGTCGGACTAGCGGGGCCTCTTAGTTGTCCTTGACCCCACCACTAGCACTGACTAACCCGTCCATCCCTAATAAGATGGAACGGACAGGTCGGGGGGTTTGTCGTTAGTCCTTATGCCACGGATAGATAAGCAAACCAAACTGCTGCTCTCTTCATCAACTGCTCCCTCACTACTACTACTCTGACTTGACAGGTGGTCCGAGTTGGTTAGTCCCCATTCTACTAGCCCATTCTGCAATGCCTTCTCCTTGTCCTTCTTAGAAAGCTTTCCGTCCCCATTCGCTGGCGGCTTGTGTGTGTGTTCGTGATCTCACTTCCCCCGAATATGCAGTCTTAACGAGTTCCGCTCTCGTTTCACCCTGTCATCCCGCCCAGCTGTCAATCTCTCTCCCCTCCCCTCCCCCCCTGTGCGATTGTAAGAAACAATACCAAAACGGAGAGAGGGGAACGACAAAAATAAAAATCAAAGGAAAAGAAAACCCGCCATGTCGGCGGATAGACTTCCTTTGGCGGAATCAACACCTCTCGAGTCCTCTACCTCAGGCGTACGGGGTACTTCTTCGTCTGAATCAGAACAACAACGTTGGTTTCTTTGCCGCCTTCTCTGTGATCTGACCGTCCAGTCGACGAACTTACCAACACCCTTTCCTCAGGAACGTCCAGCGACCCCCCTCAAATTCCTGTGAGGATTAGACGACGAAGGCATTTGCCTATGTCCGATGATCAATCCTCCAGGAACCAAATCTTCTACTTTGTTGACTCCAATTCCTCGTCCCGCGAAAAACGGGCTCATGTGATGCGTCACCATGTTCAGGAGAAACGCCGGCAGAGGAAGTCATCCCACTCCCGGGCGGACGGCGACCGGAGGGGTAGTCGCCCTCTTCGCTACTCCCCATGGCCTCATAAGAGGACAGATGTAGACAATCATGATGATTACGAATCCATTGCCCCTCAGGAGGTACCCAGCGAAACTTCAGTAAACGGACATTCCTTGGTAAGTTCATCATTTACCATCAATACAATACATTCACCATTAATTACACAAATGTCTCCACCGCTCGTCATACTAATCTAAATTAATGGTATAGATTCCGTTTGGTCTGCCTCCTGTGCAATCACCACCCGAATCGGTAGATGGATACCAGTCACCTTCACCTGTCACTATGCTTGATGCCTCGAGGAAAGATCCATTCAATTCTCTTCCAGGCGTCTACTCCCGTGATGACCAAGAGCTGGCCGACTACTGGACTAATCGGCTAACCTACTGGTCGGGCCAAAATAAATACATCAAAGACCTTGTGTTCAAGGCCGCCATGAGCCACCCATTGTGCTTCCAAGCAGTCATTCTCACCTACTGCGCCCGCTGGAAAGCCCAGCTCTACAACCTGAAAGACAGCGAGGAAGCTCAGTATCATCTCGACAAGGCCGTAAAAGGAGTCGAAGAAGCAAGGATTGGATCTGCGGGAGTCGACGAAGATAACCTAGCATTGGCACTAAGTGGCATGTCACTACACGAGGATCGGTTTGGTGACAAGCAAGTCGCTCGGAAATACGAAGACCAGGCTGTCGAAATCCTCCGGTCTCGATCCGGCACGCAGAGCACGGTCGAGGTCTTCATGCATTACGTGCGATACGTGATGATCCCGCCACCGATGGAGATGAGCGAAGAGGGGAAGCGCTGGCTCGTCTCTTTTCTTCATGCAGCAGAGCAGCTGATGCACCAGCATAGCACACCTTCATACTTAGAGTCTGTACCCCAGCGACGGACTGCTTTCCAGATGGATAGTCCCTTATTTCCTCTACTTTCCAGTGGGCCCCGTCCTTCGCAGGTGCCTCAGGATTACCGCATGTATGTTGTGCGCAATGCGCCCACCCAGGAGATAACTAGAACCGCAGCCTTGATCTACATTACCGCGGCGCTGTGGGATCTGGCAGCCTCGGAGAACAAAACCGGGCGGTTTCTCAACCATCTCCACCACCTCGTGCGACTGCACAACCTGGACCGGTACCCAGCCTGCGAGACCTTCATCTGGCTGCTCCTGGAAGAAGGCTATGGAGCGGACCTGAAGGAGTCGGAACGCGGATGGTCCACAGGCGAGCTACTGAAGATGCACAAGCAGCTCCGACCGGACCTTCAATTCCAATACAACGAAATCCTCTTCAGTCTGCTCATGCTCCATCCGCCAATTCGAGGAATTGATGCGTTTGAGGAAGAATTGCTTGGGCCCATTTGAGCGAGAGACACGATCCCAATTACTTTTTCGAGATACCCCTTCCCCTGTCGACATTCATCTACTTAGCCAGTGTTTTCTTCTCTATTTTGAAAAGGAGCGTGTGTTGTGCCGTGTTGTATTGTGTTCTGTATGTTTGTATATTTCGGGCAGAACAGAAAAAAGTACTGATTAGGTACGAATCCCAAACGCTTGATTGTTTTCCGCGACGTGCAGGAGCGTCGCAGCAGTCGTACATGATTATTTACTCCGTACTTTGGTGACCTCTTTTAATTGCCTGTAGCTAGCTGTCTGAAGTAAAAGTAAGCAAGTAGTGGTGGTAACCCCGCATTTTCGGGGGTTCCCAATAGGTTACTGACTGGTTGGTGTCACCTCAGATCGGGTTTTCTAGAACGACCTGTTCCACGGTTCCCAATCCGCGACCAATATCCCTTGCGGGCAATTGGTCACTCACTTGTTCACAGATACTACCATCTGCTTACTTACCTTACCCTTCCGTGTATCTAACTACTTTGACTTAGTTAGGATGACTTTTGCCACGTAAGCCGATCTGCATCGGAAACCTCTAACCCAACTAACCCATTCTACAAAGTAAAACTAACAACAAACTTACCCACTTATTCCTCCCCCCTCCCCCCCATCGGATCATCATCCACCCTCCCGTAACGAAACGAAATCCTAATAGATAGATATATCTATCTATCTACTCTTCACCGTGACGCCGCGTAATTCGATCAACAGCCCGACGACAATCCCTCATTCGATCGATCCTCACCAACCACCACCAACTAACAGAATATCAGTGGGGAAAAAACCCAAGAACTTACGGAGAGAGAGAGAGAGAGAAATATGAGATATTATTTTCCAATCTGTGTACAGTAGTAGTACTGTACGTATGAGGATCATTCGCGCGCGCACGGACTCTTAAATAACGAAGTGCATTTCCATTAATGGATGAGATGAGTAGATAGATAGATTTTTCTCTTTACTTATTTTAGTCCGGTGGGGGTGGGACGGACATGTCACATACTTTTCTTTTTCCTTCCTGCCGGATATAGAATCCGCTGGGTACGAAGGTGCCCGCTTTGCTATGCTTCGATTCGATGTGTTTATGTTGTGTTGTGTGTACCTGCTACCTAGACTACTAGTACTGTACAGTTACTAGTAAGTACTTAGGGACACAATCCACCACGGTGTCCCTGGGTTGTGGTACTTATTCTTTTCATTATTCAATTAATTGGAGATTTCTGCACACTTTGAATATCGCTAGATAAATCGAATCTTGGGTTGAGAATAGATTCATTATATTATCCGTCAGCTGAGCTTTGGGCTGATGATGGTGGCGGGACATAGTTTAGTTAATTAGTTGGATAATTAATTAGTGTCAGTGCCGCTTGGTAAAGAAATAACATGGCTGGGATTGACTTTCAAAGAGAGAGAGAGAGAGAGAATGAGAGAAAAGAGGGGTCTGGAGCTCACGCCACTACTACTACTCCAAGCACAGAACAGGTAGTTCTTCAATACCAAACAAAATTGCATAAATAGTAGTCAACTGCTTTTCTACTCTAGTACTTTTGATCAATGATCCCTGCTCCCACACACACACACACACACCAGATTACACACGCTACTGCAGGCCGCTGTTTTGGGTCAGGGCATGGCATGCCGTCCGCCCGCCCCCGTCCGTCTGTGTGTCTCACGGGAGAGAGGAATGATCTGTGGTACTAGACGGGGCTAGCAGAAGTACGACCGGCTGGGTTGGGCTGGACTGGACTGGGCTGGTAGTATGATCTGAGTGGTTAGTTAAGCTTATTGATTACTTTCGTTGGTAGGTCAAGGTGGAAGTATTGAAAGTAGAGTAGATAGGTGTGGGCGGGTGAGTGGGTAATTAATTAATTTATTTGATGGGAGAGCGGTGTTAATTTAGCTCGTTATTTCTAATTTAAGGTAATGGTAGTTAGTTGATTGGAGATAGTTTGTTTCGGGACTGTTGTATATAGTATGTTATGTGCTCGTGGGTTGGGATTTGTTTATGTGAAGCTGCTTGTGCAGAATTAGCATCGGTAGTATCATCTGGAAAACTTTGTGCCACAAGAAGATGATCCGGATACTACTGTAGGGGTATTGGTATTGTTTGAGGGTGGGATCGCTGCTAGGTCTGAAGTTGTGCAATGTACACTCTTCAATGCCACATCTTCATGCAAACCTTGCATTCTGTGTTTGAGACAATTTACTAGGATCATACTCCGTACATCATCTTAGCTATCAGAAGTACTACTTCTATGTAGGACAATTCTCCTCTGGTATGACAGGGAAATAATCACTCCGCGATACACGCGATACACGCCTTGAGTTTGGCATCTATCAAATTTCCTTTCAAATGCTTGTACTACAGTCAATTGCCCCGGAAATGACACTTCCATAAAGTCCTGTCTCAGATACCAGTCCAAAAATCAAGGCTAGACCTGGCATAGCCCTCGTCCCGTATTCCTCAAAAGCAAAAGCCGTGACAGTAACTAAACTCTAGGATGTTGCCTCAGGAATACGATAAATCTTTCTCAGATTCTCCAGTTGCTTGCAGTATGATAGGTGTCAATGGCCAGCCCGTGTCCAGCCACATGGTTATTTATTCGCGTCCTGTCCTCGGAGCGTTAGGATTAACGGACGGACTTGCTCCATATTATTTTTGGCGGAAGTTGATTGTAGACAAGTAGCATGCTTGCTTGTCTGTCTGTCTGTCTGTCTGTCTGTCTAGGCAACGGGATTGAGATTTGCCGCTGGTGTTACTGCATAACTTCGTGGCAAAGTCTGCTGCTACTTGCTACTACGGGTGCATGAAGCTTCCTTTCTTCAAGCTTCCTCCTGTGTATGATGTGGTGATGCCAATTATAGATAGAATCATCATCTGCAGAAACCGCACATAGACAGTTCTACGTCGACACGCGTACCGATGATGATAAGCAGAGAGGGATAAAAAGGTATCGCATCGCGCAAGTGACAACAAAACAGACAGACAGACGGACACATAAACATTCTTCCGCACTGGCGATCAAGCAGTGCTTGCATTCAAACACACCGCCGAATTCAAACAGAACACTAAACACAGCCAGGTTAGCGTTGACAAATTTTTAGCGGAAAAAGAAAAAGAGGGTTGCCTGGCTAGTGGTTCCAAGGGCAAAAGTTCTCTCTGATCTGGTACGGCAGATGGTGGCCCCAGCACGAGGCTGAAAGATTGGTTTGATTGCCTGCGGGCCCCCCCCCCCCCCCCCCCATAGGCATCGATGGGATGAACCTATGATCCGAGATCCAAGGGACGATATGAGGTGGAAATGAGCCAGTCTTGTGATGCGTACGGAGTATGTACGGATCATAGATGATGCACCTGTTGATGGGGAAGATCTTGGTTTGTTGTTTGCTATTATTGTGTGTGTGAAGGAAGGGAGTTTGCGCGGTGGCGACTAAACTAGATGCTTACACTGAGGACTTTTTACTGTTGACTGTGTAGCACAACTGCATCCATGCCCTCCATGCCCTTCATTTCTAGCATTCCAGTTACCCCCTTCTCCTCTAATCCTGGTACTTACTACATGCCAGTATATATAGTACTGTTAGCTAAAGAATGATAGATCAGACCAACCATAGACACGATGGCACAAAATGAAACGGGCGGCCCGTGTCAGAATCTTCGCAAGTTGAAACGCATGGCGGCGTGGATGCTGTGGCTGGAGACTGGAGACTGGGAGAGGAGAAAGAGAGTCGTAAGCCAACCATCGGACAGATCCCGATCTTGGCTTTTTTTTATTTTCCAACTGTCACGGGTTGAGGTTTTTGCAGATTGCTTTTCACTATTATTATGATTTCATACATTTATTGGCTTCTCAATTTGAAAGGAAATGAGATCACAGGTACATCTCTAATTTCAGACTTGTGACACCATAGTCTGATAGTTTTAATAACTAATGATTTCGAAAATTGCTGCCGTTTGCGTCGGTCGCAGAGTGCTGCCCCTTTCGACAACCCACGGAGAAGACCGTCTCAATCAACCACTGGAACAAACCCACTCTAGCCGGCCGTCTGGGGGAGAAGAGATTGCGTTCCTCGATTTTCCTCCTCCCTGACCTGAGTTAGGAACTGAAAGGTTCGGGCAGATTCGAATTTGCCACCTTCGCTACCGGACGAAAGGCCATTATTCTATCTACACAGAATTGACCACCTGGGTAGCAATCCGCATACAGAGGATTACCAGGATTTACCAGACATTCCTGTGTGAATGTATGGGGGCATCCACTGAAAAAAGCGCGTCGGAACAATACGATACGGTAAGCGAGTCGCGAGTCAGACTAAGAGACACTAGTCAATCTGCTAGGCCGATCTATTGGGACCAACTCATCCACTCTCGCGCCTTATCATCTTCCTTCGTCGGGTCTCTCCAGCCACAGTAACCAAACGGAATCCCCTCGGAGAATTGTTCAGCTTTCCATCAATTCCTGGTTGTCACCGGGCCACATCAGACAGAAAAAGAGGGGAAGCAAGCTTCTCTCGGTGAACAACATCATCATAATGGGTGGCTGGGAATTGAATTTTGTCCCGGTCCGATGGCAAAAAGGCAAATGAGAAATCACCTTGGATCGGACAACATCAGTCTGGCTGGCATGATGCTGCTCATATCATGATGACGAGCAGTGGCTGAAACGGAGTGCGATCGTCGCTTTGCTGTTGATCAGCCCAAAAGTCAAATGCAAATCTAGCATTGCGCGCAGCTCCTGATCGGAATTCCCCTTACGCTGGCCTCCCCTTCAATCGTCATCGACTCCTCCACTCACAGGAGTGTGACCCGGGCGACCCAACGATCCCATCTGAGATCCAGAGTTGACCTGCCAGTGGCATCGCCTCTCACTCGTCCTGCCCGGCTCCAAGTGGAGTGGCTTGTTCCCTCGTGGGTGGCACTAGCTTCAATCCCTCACCATCCCACCCAGACTTGACCAAAGCCCGGATGAGCTCCCCTTTTAACTCTTCTCGTGATGCTAGCCTGAGATTTCTTTCCTTCACGGGAACCATTCTTTCGGTTCAGCCGAACCCATTGCCATTCCTAGGGGTCCAATTGGCATGCGCTGAGCTGTGCACCCAATCTGCTTTGGCCGGGCTCTTTTCTATCTTTACAATTTCTTTTTTTTTTTTTTTTTTTTTTTTCGCTACAGTGGGCAGATCAGCAAACCCACTTCAAGTCCCAGGCGACCCAAACAGAAAAAGGTTTCCTTTCTTTGGGTGGCTCCCCCTCTCCCTTTAAGCTTTGCGCCCCTTGAGTCTATCCTTTGCTTTTCTCATTTTTCGTTTAAACAAACCTCCCTCCCTCCTTTTCGTTTCTGTCCAGCTGCCCCGTTTGGATCTCACACTCTTTCGATCCTGGCCGTGCCCTTGCCTGTGATCCCCTCCCCCTCTCTGCGGTCGACCGCTCTCGATCGTGCGACATTCTGCCTCTTGACGTAACCGCACCTATACTCTACTTGACCACGGCAGACTCGTACTGCCACGGGCATTGATTCGCGCCATCATGGCTATCCATGATGTCGGCCTGGAAGGCCTTCATCAGCTATTCCAACGGGTGAGTCCTAATGGTGTTGTGGGATCGCGCTCGGTCGCATTCCTCGATTGATGCTGAAGAGCGCATCTCTAACCCTCCCACAGAGCAGTGATGATCCGCAAAGCGCTTCGAACTCGGCCTCGGGCCTGGTCACGACCTTGGTCCCCTCTTTGATCTCTGCCGCGGCCATGGTAACCATCTTCATTATTCTGCGACGCAGAGAAACTCGCATGTACATGCCCCGAACCTACCTGGGTGTTCTGCGCCCCTCGGAGCGTACTCCCGCTTCTCCTACTGGCCTCTGGAACTGGATTTTGCAAATGTACCGGCTGCCCGATGAATATGTCTTGCAGCATCACTCCATGGATGCCTATCTCCTCCTGCGCTTCCTGAAGGTTGTGTCGATGATTTGCTTCGTGGGAGCTTGCATGACCTGGCCTATCCTGTTCCCGGTCAATGCAACGGGCGGCGGCGGCGGTCAGCAATTAGATATGCTGAGCATGTCGAACGTCAGCGCCGATAAGTATGCTCGCTACTTCGCTCACGCATTCATTGCATGGCTCTTTGTCGGTGTGTACTTCCCGTAAAGTATGGCTCGGGGGTGTCCGTCACTAATGGTATTGCTAGGCTTCGTCTTTTACACGATCACCCGCGAATGCCTGTTCTACATCAATCTGCGCCACGCTTACGCCCTCGCTCCGGCATATGCCAGCCGTCTCTCGTCTCGCACCGTGCTCTTTACTGCGGTCACCGAAGATTACTTGAGCCGCGAAAAGATTCGACAGATGTTTGGTCCCGAGAAGGTGAAGAATGTCTGGCTTACGACCAACACCAGCGAATTGGACGATAAGGTTGCCGAGCGCGAGGACGCTGCGATGAAGCTCGAGGCGGCGGAGACGAAGCTCATCAAATTGGCCAACGCTGCCCGCCTGAAGGCCCTCAAGAAGCAAGGGTCCGTGGAGGAAGGTCAGAACGCAGGCGATAGCCTTTGCGACGATGACGATGAGTCCGGCTCGGTTGCAGCTCGCTGGGTTCGACCCCAAGACCGCCCTACCCATCGGCTTACATTCCTGGTCGGTAAGAAGGTTGATACCATCAACTGGGCGAGATCTGAGATCGAGCGTCTTCAACCCGAGATCGAGGAACTTCAGGCCAAACACAGGGAAGGTAATGCGGACCTGGTGTCGTCTGTCTTCGTTGAATTCAACGCCCAGGCCGATGCTCAGCAGGCTTTCCAGTCTGGTTAGTGTTCCATGTCGTCCGTCTTTTGTGTCCAGCTATGCTAACTCGCGCACAGTGGCCCACAACTACCCCCTGCACATGGCGCCTCGTTACATCGGCCTGGAGCCCACCCAGGTCATCTGGTCCAACTTGCGCATCAAGTGGTGGGAGCGACTCGTTCGTTACTCTGTGACCATCGCATTTGTTGTCGCTTTGATTGTCTTCTGGGCCATTCCCACTGCCGTTGTTGGCTGCATCTCGAACATCAACTTCCTGACTGAGAAGGTTCCTTTCCTTCGCTTTATCAATGACGTTCCAAGCTGGATTCTGGGTGTTATCACGTCTCTTCTGCCTACGGTCTTGATGTCCGTACTCATGGCCTTGCTGCCAATTATCCTCCGATGTAAGTTGCAACCCTAGGCCTCCATGTACGTGAAGTCTGAGCGCATTCTCATCTGTCGATAGTGACGGCAAAACTCGGTGGCGCTCCTAGCTTGGCTGCCGTGGAATTGACTACGCAAAACTTCTATTTCGCATTCGAAGTCATCCAGGTTTTCCTGGTTGTCACTATATCATCTTCCGCCTCTAGTGTCGTATCCGATATCATCAACGAGCCCACTTCCGCTGCGTCTCTGTTGGCTGAAAAGATTCCCACCGCTTCGAACTTTTATATCTCTTACATCATCCTGCAAGGGTTGTCTTTCAGTGCCGGTGCTCTGCTGCAGATCAGTGGACTGATCCTCGGCAAGGTCCTGGGTCGGCTCCTGGACAACACGCCGCGAAAGATGTACAGCCGTTGGTCCAACCTCGCTGGTCTGGGCTGGGGAACTGTGTATCCTATTTTCACCCTCCTCGCTGTCATCGGTAAGTAACTGTTTGTTAAGGATGTTGGGAACGGCCAGCTGACAATACATACAGCTATCGTCTACTCGTGCATTGCACCCCTCGTGCTCGGGTTCGCCACCATCGGCCTTTACCTCTTCTACTTCGCCTACCGCTACAACATGCTGTATGTGTCGAACGCCAACATTGACACCCAGGGTAAGGCCTACGTCCAGGGTCTGAAGCACCTGACTGTGGGCTGCTACCTCCTGATGGTCTGTCTGATTGGTCTTTTCGCCATCGCTACCGCTGCCGACAGCATTGCCACTGGACCCCTGGTCCTCATGATCATTCTGCTGATCTTCTGTGTTCTGTACCACGTGGCCCTCAACAATGCCCTGGAGCCCCTGATCCACTACCTGCCCAAGAACCTCGAGTCAGAGGAAGAAGCCCTGCTGTCTCGCGAGCAGACCAAGGTGAGCCAGTCCGGTGAGGCGTCGGATGACGCCGCCGGCGGCGGCTCCAAGGCACGCGACAGCGGCGTGGCCAACATCGACTCCGCCGAACGGGGTCTGACCTCCGACGAGCCCCAGGCTAAGCCCAACTTCCTGCTCCGGTACCTTCGTCCCGACAGGTACGACAGCTATGCGCACATGCGCCGTCTGGTTCCTAGCGGACAGGAGATCACCAAGTATGACCCCGAGGTGGAGCGGGATGCCTACTTCAACCCGTCCATCAAGGCACAGGCTCCTCTGCTCTGGATTCCTCGCGATGAGCTCGGTGTCAGTCGCCAGGAGGTCAAGCACACCTCCCGGGTCATCAAGATCACCGACGAGGATGCCTGGCTGGACGAGAAGAACCACATCTGCTGGGACTTGGACAAGGGTGTTCCTCCGATCTTCAAGGAGAAGGTTTACTACTAGATACCCAGACGCAAGGAAAAGAGAAAAGAAAAATGATGTGTATGGATATTCTACCGACTGTTGGATGATAATGGTGATGGTGATGGTGATGGGAGAATAGTTTACAGAGAACCTTGATACCCACGGATTTGGAGGCCATAAAAAAGTATATGGCTGGCTTCTGGAAGGTAAAGATAATACGGATGTTCATGTTTTATTTCTAATTATACTAACTAATTATGAATCTAAGTGTTGAGAAGAAGAAGAAATGGCCGTGATGTTTACATACGTATATACAGGGTTACTATAAATATCACATAATGATCGTTGAAATGAATATCTCCCTACTATTACCTCAACTAACCTATTACCATTATGATAAGATAATATTACTCCCCCTCACCAGGATGAACCCTCTCCCACCCCCTCCTCACCCCATCCCTCCTCTTCATCCGCTCAAACCACAGCCTCAACCAAGGAAGCAACCTCAGATTAAACTCATATTGACTCGCCGCCGCGACATACGGAAAATGCACTAGATCAGCCACCGTACTGTCATATCACAATCAGCCATCAGTCTACACCTTCCTCTCCACACAAAGAAAAAGAAAAGAAGGGATAAGAGAAAATACCATTTCTCCCCAGCCAACCACCCACTTCCCTCACCCCACCTCTGCCGATTCAAAGTCAGCTCCAGAAGGCGATATAGATCGATTAACCTTTCCCTGAAGGGGCGATCCGTCAATGTATGCGCTGTTATAATAATAGGTGTGGTGTGTTTATTCGATCCAGTCTCGGTTGTCACTGGGGGTGGTTGTCGTTGTTGTTGTTGTTGTTGGTGTTGTTGATGATGCTCAGGTTCAGGGTCGGTGCTTCCCATCCAGAATTCTAGCTTTGAGCAATGCTCTTCCACTGCTGCTTGTTCGAGAGTATTTGGTGGGTATGTGATGTGGTGATTGTCCTTGTCGTAGTTGCCTAGGAGGTAGGTGGTTATGGAGGAGAGGGTTTGTAGGGGAGGGTCGTGGTTGGGGCGGTTGGTGTCTGTTAGGGTTGTTGTTGGTGGTGTTGATGTTGGGGATGAGGACGAGAATGGGGAGTCATGGTGGGTGTGGCTGTCGCTGTGGCTGTCGGGAAGGAGGTGGAGGGTATAAGGGAGACTGAGTTCTTCGAGGATGATGGCGATGGCGGTGCCGGTGATGGAGGCTTTGGGGGTGGTGAGGGTGATGGTGCTGGGTTCTTCTGTGAGGTTCATTGTATGCTACTATTGTTTCGTCGTAGGTAGTAGGCTGTGAAGTGTGGGAGTTGGGAAGGGAGAGGAAAGCTCCAGGGAAGGAATAAGTTGGATAGTAGTATAGATTCATTGCAGATGGAGATGTAATCATGATACTAATCTGGGGGAGGGGGGATCGTGCTTGACGTCACGGAGATACACTATTAGAAAGGAAAAGTTCAGGAACTGGTTTGGAATTACAGGAACTGGTTAATTTTAGAAGTCGGTGATACAGAGTTACATTATGTCACTATGCCTGTGATGCGTGTCTGGATGTATTTCCAATTCCAGTGTTTGTTTTAAGTTCCCTGCATCCATCTCGATGTAGTATCATCAGCCTGCAAACTATTGGATGGGATTTAATGACTGCAAAGCCGAGGTGTCACACCCAAAAGAGTAGAAAGTAATTAAAATGGGCGGGTCTGGCCACCGCGAGCTTATGGCCCGTCCCACCAATCACAAACGATGGCCGGGCCTGGCTCGGTCGTCGTGCAGGCCGGCACTCTCTCTGTCGGCATTTGATTGGCTGGGATTGACAGTTTCGGCCGGCGGAGAACGCGGCGTCATCAAGCCGTTACGTTTGCCGTTTTGGCCGAAAAGGGTCTGTCTGTCTGTCTAGTTTGCAATTCTGCAAGATTGCACACCCACAATTACCATCGCCCCCCTGTGAATAATTTCTGAGCAAACATACATCTCTGATCAACATCTCTGGTCCTCCCAGATGAACCATGGTTTGACTGTCAGATCCGCCACCATCGCCGTGCCTGTGTGACTTGTGTGACTTGTATCCCCCCGGAGGGGTTGCGCTATAAGTATCCGATTGTACTCCCCCACACCGGCCAGGGGAATGAAGCAGGATTCGGCAACAGTAGCAGACTCCAAACCCCACGCGATCATGATGCAGCCCACCCCTGTTCCTCGTGATATCCTCATCGTTGGCGCCGGCATCGCGGGCCTGGCCAGCGCCATCTCTCTCGCCAAGGAACTGGCTTCCTCCATCCCCGACCTCAAAATCTCCGTCTTCGAAGGCGCACCAGGACTATCTGCCTCAGGGGGCGCCATCAGTCTGACCCCAACGGCGCAAAATTACCTCGACAAGCTGGGCGTCTTGTCCGAACTCAATCGCATGGGCAGTGAAGCCGGCATCGAAGTCGATCTCATTGAACTCTTCTCCCTCCGCTCAGGTCGCAGACTTGGGCCTCTTAAATTCACCGACGAGAATGGCTTCGGTTACGGTGGCTATAAGGGCCGTCGAGTCATGCGAAATGCCCTCTCGCGCGCCATGTTATCCGTCATCCAAAACCACCTTCCCTCGGTTTCCGTCTACTTCAACAAGAAAGTGGTAGGCGGCACCACAACCGACTCCTCCGTCACCTTATCTTTCGAAGATGGCTCCTTCGCTACCGGAGATCTTGTTCTGGGCTGCGACGGCGTCCACTCTATCACGCGCACTCGCATTGTCGATCCCGGCAACCGCTCCGAATACACCGGCATCTCCTTCATCCAGAGCGTCTCTGACGCCCACGATCTCCCCGTCCCCATGCATTTCAACCAGACCGCCATCCACCTCACCCGTCACAGTTCCCTCCTTACCAGCTACTGCGACCCTGATCGCCAGAAGATCTTCTCCGCCGCCATCCTTCGAGTGAATGAACACCTCATTGAGCGCTACCAAGCTACTTCGAAAAGCGATTGTCCCGAACAAGCCAGCATGAAGATGTCCATTCGCTATCTGGTGCGCACGCAGTTCGCCAAATCCGCCCTCCCTAGCATCCGCGCACTCCTCGACCACACTGAAGATTGGGCCTTGTATCCGGTATATCAGGTCCGGCAACGAGGGAAATGGCACAAGGGACGGATTCTTCTCCTTGGGGATGCTGCGCATGCGGTAAGCCATAAGCCACCCTCTGCACTTCGAATTAAGCGCAAGAACTAACTTTGAGAATATAGATGCCTCCCCGCGACGAATCCGCCGCATACTCCATCGAAGACGCCCTCATCTTCCCACAAATCTTCTCCCGCAACCTCCACGCCCCTCTCGCCACCACCTTTCAAGAATACGAGTCCCTGCGCCGCGAGCTCGTCAACAAAGTCTTTGACGCCTCCCGCCGTCTCTGGCAAAGTGATCTCGACAAGGGACTGTTTCCGGGCCATGTACGCGAACTCATGTCGCCGGTGCACATGTCGCCGGGAGGTTGTGTCCCGGCGCCAACGACAACGATAGCATCAGCGAGGCCGGGCATTCCAGCGGCCACGCATCAGAGTTTCTCGGATCTGTCGGTGTACTCGTTGACCCGGGAATTCCAAGGGGAGATCGAATCTTAGTTGATCTGAGCTATGAATAGATACGAGGACGGCATATAGAGGTGTTCACAAGGTCCTTACTTCGGGTTTATGTTCTCGTGCGGGTACGCAATGTTTATCCTTTCACACGGATGGATCATAGAAAGGTATGGGATCTGGAATGGGACAGGACAGGACAGGACAGGACATATGGCTAGAAACGAGCGTTACGACCACACTACAAGCGATGATAATACTTTTCTTTTGAACAAACTACACCTTTCTTCATTCCTTAGTGACTTCTACATCACCCCCGTAGTTAATATCAACAACAATCTTCAAACCACTCATCCTCCAAAATCTGCCCCATACTCGGCCTATCCCTCGGATCCAACCTTATAATCCTACACACAAATTCCCTATCCTCAGTGTCTTGCTGTTTGATGCATGCAGTAGATCATCGTCGAGATGCTTTAGGATGAGAGCTGGTGGGCCCGGAGGGTCTTCAACTTCATCTAGGAGTGGTCGGATATGTGAACATCGATCCTGGAAGGGACGAATAACGTCTCTTTCGGTTTTGAGACGAAAGTGTTGCACGCTCTTCACGATGACTGGTTGCTTGTGGGATTGGGAGCTTTATACATCCATTCCAGGATTAGGGATTGATGGAATTATGGGAGGGATGTGAGTGGATATTTTACGTTGCTAGCCAGATACTTTCTTGGAGTCGCTTGGTAATGGTATAGAGATTTCCTGTCTTGGTCTTTAGCTGGGTGCCTATTGTTATTGGGGAGATGGCCATCTTTGAACTAGCTGAGCTTAGCTGTGTAAATGAAGTAGAATAATTGGAGGATTGAATGTAGATCTAGAAGGATGGAAGTGATCCACCGTGGCGTCACCGCCCGGACGTGCCTGGTTTTCTGCCGTCCATTTTTTCCGTTTATCAAAAGATCCCCGAAATCCGTTGCTTCTCCGTTCACCTCCTCCCTCTCATCCTCCCATTCTCCCTCCTTTTTCTCTTATTTATTTTCCCATCTTCATTGGTTTAATAGATATTTCTTTGTTTCTAATTGTTTCTCTGTTACCTTTTTACTCCTCCTAAGCTCCTCATCATGCTGGGCGCTTTCCGCCGTTCCGCCGGCGCCGTCCATGCGCTGCGAGCTTCACGATCTCTGCTGGCCAGATCGATTCCTCAGCAACCCCAATGGCTCTCTGCTTCAGCGCCTGCGGTCTCATACGGTGCTCGCGCCCTCTACCACCCGTCCCCGGCCTTTCTTGATGCCAGAGCAGCAGCTCAGGCGCAACTTAACGTCGCCGCCGACATCGAGCCCCGGCTACCCAGTACCGATTTCCACAGCCTGGCACAAGACGGCCTGGTCAACGACAGACTGATCCGAACCGTGACAAATTCCATGAAGATTCAAACCATGACTGATGTCCAAGCCAAGACGATCCGTGAAACACTGAGCGGCGATGATGTGTGAGTAGTTCCTCGTCTCTGCCTCCCTTCTTTCATTCTCCTGCAATGGCGGCTGACCTTGATTTTCTTCCCATACAGCTTGGCACAGGCAAAGACCGGAACTGGAAAGACCCTTGCATTCTTGATCCCCGTCATCCAGCGCCTTGTTAATGATCCGTCGATCAAACGCTCGCGTCCCGGATACCGGGGGAGAAACCCACCCGACATTCGGGCGATTGTCATCTCTCCGACTCGTGAGTTGGCAGAACAGATTGCCAACGAGGCACAACGCTTGGTGTCTGGATTGGGTTTGGCCGTGCAGACGGCAGTTGGCGGCACTCAAAAGAGATTGCATCTAAACAAGATCCGGACCGAGGGCTGCAATATCTTGGTTGGAACTCCTGGTCGTCTGAAGGATCTTCTTTCCGATCCCTACAGCGGTGTCAAGGCGCCGCAGCTTCAAGCTCTCGTCTTCGACGAGGCTGACCGCTTGTTGGATGATGGCTTCTCGCAAGAGATCGGTGAGATCAAGGACCTCCTGCCAGCACCCGAGGAGGTCGACCGCCAGACCCTGATGTTTTCCGCCACCGTACCAGGTGAGGTCATGGACATGGTGCGTCAGACTATGAAGCCTGACTTCAAGTTCATCAAGACTGTTATGGAGGATGAGGTGCCCACCCACTTGCGGGTGCCCCAGAAGGTCGTCTACCTGGATGGCTTTCAGAACGGCTTGCCTGCTATTCTGGAGCTGGCAAAGAAGGGTTACGCTGAAAACTCGCATTTCAAGGCCATTGTCTACCTCAACGCAACGACGATGGTCTCGCTGGCCAACGACGTTTTCCGGCGGCTTCAGAATGATCCTGAGGATCGTACCAAAGGACATGCTCTTGGCCGCCTCCCTATCTACCAAATCCATTCGCGGCTGACTCAGGCGCAAAGAACTCGTGTCACGAGTACTTTCCGTAGCGCGTTCCGCGGCATTCTCTTCTCCTCCGACGTGACAGCCCGTGGTTTGGATTTCCCCGACGTCACGCACGTCATCCAATACGGACTTCCCAACGAGCGTCAGACCTACATCCACCGCGTGGGGCGCACGGGCCGTGCGAACAAGGAAGGTGAGGGTTGGATCTTGCTGCACAAGAACGAGAAGCGTGCCTTTAAACAGATATTGGGCGACCTGCCTATCGAGGAGGATCAGACCTCGGTTCCCGTTGCGCATATCAACATGCGCGAAGAGATTGAGGACGATGGCTCAGAGACGAGCCGAACTCTACAACAATACAAATTTGCCGCGCAGGAGGTTTCCATCGACGATCGAGTGGAGGCATGGAGGTCCCAAGCGGGTACCATCATAGGCAAACTCCAACCTCTGTCGGCGACCCTGCCTGCCATGCATGACCTGTGCACCTACGGGTACTTGCTGCCCAAGCCTCCGCAGCTCCCTTTGAGGATCCAACAAGCTCTGGAGAGGGGCGACAAGCCCCCTCCGAGGTCCAAGCGTGGTGGACCCCGCGACTTCAGGTCCCGGGATTCCTACAGGCCCCGTTCCAGTGGTGGCTACAATGACCGCTATAATGACCGCTACCAACACTCTTCATCCCGCGATTCCCGCAATCCTTGGAACGAGAGAGGCTCCTCTCGCGGCCGTCGCGAGGGCCGTCGCGAGAGCCGCTCCTACAACCGCTACTGATCCCGGTGCTTGAGGCCAGGATCATTAACGCTCTTCGATACCCTTCCTATGAAACGCAGCCCTGCTAAAATCGACCTTTGAAACCGGCTTGTTATAATAGTGCCGCATATCTATTCGGGGATGAGCTCTTCCTTTCTTCTTCTTCTCATTGTGGTTGGACTGCGTGCAATATGTTTCTCTTTAAAAATGTGTTCGATATGTGATCGGCTTGTATACTACATAACAGATACCACGTGAATATGGCATAGTCTCTACTCTAGATATAAAATATACTTGTATAATATGATGGAAATTCCAACATTCCACCCTATCATTATCAGTCCGTATGACGTAGGAAATAAACCAGAAGATTGCATACTTTCCAGTCTTCGTAACGTGACCACTTCCTACGAGACCGTAGAGTCGACCTTAGATCAGTATATCACCGTATAGATGATTCTGTTAAATATATATGATGGATTCTACTAGTATCGAAGCCAACGTAAAGAGAATAAAATGCTTTTGATCTACCCATAACCCCAAGACAGTCAGTCCTAATATAATACATACATACATGCTGCCATCTATATTCAACATAATAAGAAAAACATAACAATCGCTATCGAAAGCATCATTAAGCATCCTCCCCATTCTTCATCTTCTCACTCTCCGCCTTCTTCGCCGCAAACCTCTCCCTAGCCAACTCAATCTTCGACTTCGGCTTCTGACCTCCCTCACCACCAACATCCAATCCCTTGGCCTTGGCCGCCCACTCACCCCTGCGACGCTTATACAAGTCCATAGACCAATTACGCCACACGGCACGACCGACAAACGAATCCCTCAGAGCCATTTCACTCCGCGCCAGTTCCTGCGCCATGCGCTCCTTGACGAAGAACACGTCCTTCGTAGCGTGCCAGAGGGCATCCACGACGCGGGATCCGCTGCTGTCCAGGGCCAGTTCTTCGAGATGGCCTGTGAAGCGGCCGGTGAATTGGCGGCGGAATTGTGGCGTCGAGGTGGGCAGAGTGAGGGACTTTTGGATGACGTGGGAGGCGGTGGGGTCTTTGGCGATGGTGAGGAGGGATTCGGGCGTTTGGGAGAGGAGGCTGCTGTAGACGAGGGCGCTGAGGGGACCCGGAGCTGTGAGGATGGTTTGCACGAAGAGGGAGTTGTGAAGTTTGGCGCCTTTGGGGTTCGTGTTGATGTTGGCGTTGGCGTTGTCGGGGTCGAAGTTGGGCATTGTGGGGGGTTGTGGGTGGTCTTCGTCTTGGTCTTCGTTTTGGTTTTGTTGGGGTTGGGGTTCAGAGGTGGTGGTGGTGTCCTCGAGAGTGAGCATTTGGGCCAGTCGCTTGGCCGGGTCGCTGTCGTAGGCGGTTTCAAGGGAGCGCGCGATAGGGGTGGTGTCGACGCCGCGGACGATGCATCGCTCGACTAGGGTCTTGGGGACGATGACACGGGAGCGCTCGATGAGGTTGGGGATCTGGGGGACGAGGAGTTCTACGGCGTTCTCGAGGTCGTCTTTTCCGAGACGTTCTAGGACTTTGAGCACGACGTAGCCGGCTGTGATGTTGCGCGACAGGGAGCGGAGTTGGTCGCGCAGGAAGTTTTTGTAGAGTCCCTTGAATAGCTTGCCCGGCATGTATCGGACGATGGTCTCCAGGAGGCGGGATCCCACGGGGTCGTAGAGAAGGCCGCGGATGAAGGTGGTGCTTTCTGTGCCCTCTTCGAAGGTGTCGTCAGGGATTAGTCGGCGGATGATCGACTTGGGGTCCTTCGCGCTGGCCTTTCCGAAGTGGGAGAGCTCCAGGTATACGAGGACTTGGAGGACTGGGTTTCCGACGGGGTGGGTGGCAAGTGCGCGAAGATAGGTGTCGTCGAGCACAGAGACCATATCCTGCATGACCTTCTTCAGGGTGCCCTCGAATGATTCGGGCACGCTGCGCTTCTGCGCAACGGGGTTCTCGTCCTGCACTTCGTTGAGGATGCCGTGTCTTTCCTTCTTGCGACTAGCAACGACCGAGTCGCTCAAGGATAGATCGACCGGCTCACCTGCCAGCACCAGAAGAAGAACGCGAATGGTGTGCGACGCAAAACGCTCCGTCAGCAAGTATCCCCAGTTTCCTTCCAGCTCCTCGATGACCTTCATGAACATCTCCGCTAGCGACAGCTCGGGCTCGGGCTCGTCTCCATCCTCGGCGTCGGTCTTGCTAGCCTTCTTGGATGGCTTTTGCGACACTCCTGGTGCAGCGTGGATAAACAGAGTCTCGCAGCAATGACTGGCGAATCGGTGCTGGACCAGGTGCAAGAAATGTCCGATGAATTTGTTGAACAGTCTCCGGATCTGGCGTATGTCCGACATCGAAATCAACTTCTCCATAAGTCGCGAACAGGACTGACTGCACGAGATCTTCAATTCCTTGCCCTCGGCCTCCTTGTAGACACTCTCGACGAAGACTCGTCGCTCCTCCGCATCTCCGAACTGGTTGGTTTCCAACACCTCGTTTGCACGCGAGAAGTATTCCTGCTCTTCAGGATCGAGAAGACCGTAGAAGGGCATATCGCCCGTCTGCGCCATCTCCTCGTCCTGTTGTTGTCCATCGTCCAAAGCGATATAGTCGGCACCGTTAACGATGTCGTTGGTCTCGTCTTCGGAAGGTTTCACTCGCTTGGGCACGACATCTTCGGGGGCGTCGTCGCGCTTCCGCTTGCTGGCTTCCTTGTTGGCTTTTTCGGTGGCGCGACGGCCTCTCTTGACCTTTTCACGAGGCATGATGTGACGATGTGTAATTGGGAGTTGAAGGGGGAAGTTTTCTTCTCGCCGATTCGCTTTTTTTCTGCGTTTTTCCCGCAACCGATAAGCGGTGGTCCGAGCGTCTTCCACCGCAGTTTGTCTTGTTTGCATTGCCTTTACTCTCCCCAGATCAACTTTCATTCCACAATAACTTCCTCATGGCAACTTTGGTAACAAGAGAAAGAGATTGACATCGAATACTCAGAGGATATAAAGTTTCAATCATTCGTGCGCCGCATCTGTCATGTCACTCGAATTGAACTGACTGCAGAGCTGCTGCGGAACTATACAGTGCCAGTCCGTTCTCATGGATGTGATTGCTGACAATATAGATAATGGATTTACTACAGAGATAGCTAATCTGACTACAATAAGGAAGAAAAGGCCAAGAACAAAACTGATCAATTCCTCAAATGCTTACAAAAGCACATCTCAAAATCTCATTGAACTTCTAGCAGACACCGATGTCCCTTTGTTGATAGAAGGAAATGCAGAACCTGCTCCATGTCCTCATCGCTCATCCCTTCACGAGATGATACCTCTGATCGGGGAAATTGGCGGAAGAAATGAGCAGTAGCCAAGCGCAGCTCTATCCGAGCCAAATGCAACCCAAGACAGTCTGTTACAGTCAGGTTAGTTGCTGGCGGACGCTCTCCTAACTGTTGACAGTCGGCACTTACTACGTGTCCCTGCTCCGAATGGCATAAATGCATCTTTCATCTCCTTGGTTGGTGAAGCCCAACGAGAAGGATTGAATCTATACATGTACTAGTCAGCAACGCCGGATTTGACCAGCCCGGGAGCGAATGCTTGGCCCACCTACTTTTCGGGTTCCGGGAATGCAACTGGATCACGATGCAAGCTCCAGAGTTGCGTCGTTACAGTGCTCCCTCCGGGGACCCAGTGGCCACCGAATGTTGCCCCCTGTGGTGGTACAATGCGAGGGAGAGCACAAGGAATAGCGGGATATAGGCGCAAGGCTTCATCAATGACCTGGTTCAAATAGGTCAACTTCTGGATATCTTTATCAGAAAATCGTTCGGGCAGTGTGGCCACCTCGGCAACAAGTGCTTGCTGGATGACTGGTGTCTTGCAGACTGCCCAGGTGAGATAGGTCAAAGTGTTGGCGGTGGTGTCACTCCCAGCAACGATGAGGTCAGTGGCATCGTCGCGGATTTCCGCGTCAGACAGTCCTTCCTTGCCAGCATTGTAGAGTTTTGAGAAAAGCGTGGGCTTGACGTTGTCTGGACTAGCGGCCAGCAGCCTTTTGTACCGATTGATGGACTCATCAGCATAGTCCACGAATCGATTCCGGCTCTTGTTAGCCTCCCTGAGGAAAGGAAGCGGCAGGAACTCCGCGAGCTTGAAAAGCCAAGGGAAAGCGACTCGAGACTCCCCGATCAATGCGGCTATCTCTAGGTCTTTGATGTGTAGATTCTTCTGTGCGGCTTGGTCAACACACGTCAAGAAGCTCAGCTCGCAATAGGCTATAGTATTTTGCCTTGCTCCAACATCCGAAATGAGTCCCCGAAAGATAGTTCACCGATAATGTCGCTGGACATGAAGAAAAACCATTTCTGGACATCTGCCACTTTACGGGTGGCCATCTCCTCTTGCATGCGTTGCATAGTGAAGCGGATGCGGGCGTCTATCAAGGGCTCCAGCGAATGCAAGTTTGCATCCGCGAAGGGTGATGAAAGGAGCCTGCGATGTTTACTGTGGAACTTGGGATCAGTAGCACTAAAAATACTTCTTGCATTGTCGTGCTTGAGCAATTCGTATACTGGCGACTTCAGGAAGCCACTTCCTATGCGATGGACCTCTCGAGCCCCAGCAATCTCAGCAATGTCGACTGCGTTCGGGCCAACCCGGACGACGGGACCTACATAAGGGCACACAATTAGCCCTGAGGTTGCTTCTGTTCAACGAGATGCCCTTACCATATCGTCGATGTAGCGCTTGCACATATCGTGGCCGGTTCCCTATGACCGTTTGATATCTGACGAAGATATCCGTCCACTTGCACAGGAAGGGGCCGGGGACCGATGACAACGGGTTCCTTCGTTCGCGGTAAATATTCTACTCGCTTGCACGCTTAGCCTCAAACTGCCAGACAGAAACAGAAGCCTACTTACAATTACGATATAGAGGACGAAAGAAAGAAAAACCAAGGCCGGACCATGGCCAGCCACGAAACTGGACCCCATCGCGCTTGCTGGGTGAAGAAATGGTGGATATTTAACGAACTAGTGTTACGAGCGACCGTTAGTTCTCGATAGATTCTCTTTATCATGCAGAAGGAAGGTAAGCTAGCATTTTGGGCCGCTCAAAGCATTGCTGAAACATGGGACGTGCGATGAAGTGATATTAAGTACAACCGAAAACGGACTGCAACCGGAGCTTCTACCAGATAACAGTACATCAACACCTCCAACAGCCAATAAGGGAGTACAAGCTTATGAACTCGCTCATGCTCTATGATTGTGCGAGGTAGCGACTATCTCAGATTGTCCGCGGATAGAGCGGCCGAGAACCTGACGCAAGGTGCAGGGCAATCGCAGTGTTGAGATGAACTGGATGACCATCATCCAATGGGCTCCGCACTTAGTGCCTTCTTGATGAACTGGGATTTACCCCGAACTCATCCCAGCGGTGTAAATTCCTGGCGTAATGTACTTGCAGTTTACTGCATACCTTGCATATCAGCAGTTACACTGGTGAAGGGTTGCCATTGAGGAAGCCAGAGATCGACATCACAGATGATGTGGCACGACAAAGCCATTATTCAATGTGGAATAAAAGCCAAATATCTGAATGCTCACTGCTTAGATAAAATCGGTCACCACTGAGCCGACCGTCGTTCATCCTTAGTGATGGCCACCAAGTGGCACCGTTTGAAACCCCTATCTCGACCGCATCCGGCGACTAAACACAACCCTCAACCAGGAGAACGACAGCACCTTCGCACAAACCTAATATATTGCCATGGCCTGGCCGACAGTCGCGTTCCCGAACGACTCAACTTTAATTATCCCCTCAACTGTCCATACTTCGGGTCGCGACTCTCATCCGAGCTCCCCATTGGCTCGCGGGCGGTTCCGAGCATCATCGACTTGCCCTGGATACAACCTTGCAATCGCTAACCAGCGTCATCTATCCGTCAACTTCCGGATACCGTTGCTGGTTCGCTGTGCTATGACCCCTGTTACGATTTACTCTGATGTTGTCTCGTCCCTTTCCCTCCGCTGCTGCTCGGTCGCGATGCATGCGCGGCTTCAAGGCACCAGCAGAAGTTGTTGACAGGAGCTCAAGCCAATCAAGGTGATCCCGGAGTGTCTCAATTGACACGATTAATTGGCTTGCGATGCCTCTGCTGTACGTGCGGGCTGTAGTCCCCTTTGAGGCCGGGGCGAATGCCACCGATGTGCTCATCAACGAGGTCCATTTCAATCGAACCGCATTGAATTACTATCACTACACGCTTTTCAGCAATGGGACTCTCTCCAATGGTACGGACTGCTATCTCGCTTTCAATCAATTCCAACCACACATGAACGAGAATGGGACATTCGTGAACGGGACCTCCTGCTATGCACCCATTCGGGATATGGGTCGACATGCGTCGGCCGGCCTGGCTTTTGCCTTCATGTTTGTCTTCGCCATTGTTTTCACCTTGATCAACATGCGCAAGCATAGCCGGCGGTACCTGCCTGCTGATCGCCGGTGGACACTCCTGGGCCGTCGGGCGAAATGGATCTGGATGCTTTTCATTGCCGCCTGCGGCACCATTAGCTGCTTCATGAGCATCGACGTTGATCGGGGGTACATTGTGAGCGTCCCGTTGATTCTGCAAAGTGTGTTCTACACGCTGTTGACGCCGGGGATGATGGCCGCGGTATGGGAGGCGGTGCGGCACTGGTCAGTTATGATAAGTTGCATATCCAGTCTTGTGGAACAGAACTGACACAACTTGCAGGGGCTCCTGGCAAGAGCGACAGATCTACGATCGGGATCCGTACGCATTCCAAGTATCCAGCAGCCGGCAAGGGCAGGAGTTTGTGCTCCCGCTCGTCTTTTACGGATGCGCTTTGGCCAATTTTGTCTTGACCGTTCCGCGCTCCTGGACTGCCATTGAGATGCAACGCAGTCTCGACCAACAGCTCAATGAAGCTAAGCCAGTGGCTACAGATGTACGATGGCGTGCTGCCGGATTTGTCGCAATAGCTGGCGTCTTAGTGATCTGCTACAGCCTGGAGCATAGCATCTACCGCTACCGGGCGCGACCAACCAGTACCTTAGGTCAACTCTTATTCTACCTGAATGCGGCTCCATCGCAATTCCTTATAGCTATTGTGTTGCTTGGCATAAAGATCGGCTACGCTATTGCTTCTGCCTTCGACTGGACGATATCCCCCTTGAGATACGGAGTCGATTCTGGATGGTTCTACGGGCTGGGTTACACACCGGTGCTGCTCTTGCTCATTCTGTTCAACATCTGTGGATTCTGTGAACTGAATGAAGATAAGGCCTTGATCGTGCAGCGAGACGAGTTCGACCATGCAGTTGCCGATGCTGTGGGTGTCGGGCAGAGGAAGCCCAGTTGGTGGAAGAAGAGCCGCACCTTCGTTCGAGAGCTTAGTGAACATCACCGACGCCGGGGCTCGCAGCAAGACGATCGTGATATGAGTCGGTTTGTGGAAATGGGGATCATCAAGCCACGAGAGCGACCGCAGGAGGACGAACCCAAGCCAGAGACATGGGTGACGACGCGGACTGCCAGCCAGGGTAGTGAGTCGACTGCGGTGGCGCATACGGAGAGCAATCCGGAGAGCAGCCCACCGTATGTCGAGTATACATTGCAGCAAGAATTGTCTCGTGATTCTTCTAGTGAGACAGAGGTACATGGGCGCCCGCAGACTGGAAGGGACATATTGGGATAAGAAGAGAACAAGCCTGGAGGAATACGGATGACATTGGAGGAAGTAGATTGTCAGTCAGTTTGAGATGTATTATGAGTTGATGATTATGTAGGCCAGATAAATAATATATATGGAAGCCAATGAATTGAGATTATCCACAGGTGGTGATACCCATGCAGACTATAGATAATTGCACGTGACCCTATAATTGCATGTTTGTTCGGTTTGCCTCACTGCCTCCCATCGTAAAGCTTCAAGTCATCCTCCATCACCCACTTCACTGCAATTGCTCAGACAGACCACAATTCGCGTCTAGATAACCCAAAGACAAAGAAGCGAGCAGGTCTTGCACACCATAATACCCCTCAGTGATTCTACCCACCCGTCCTTCCAACTCACAACATGGAAACCGAAAAGCGCAAATACGCCGCCGGGCCTTCCCTGCCACCCACCAGCGAAGATGACTCCAGCAAACGCCGCAAAGTGATCGGTCCAGCCCCCCCTCCTCCCTCCGCCAGCGCAGACGCCAATACCTCCGACAACAGCTCCTCCGATGACGACTCGGACGATGACTTCGGACCCAGCCTCCCTCCGCCAGAAGGCACCGTCTCTTCTATTCCCGACAGCGGCGCAACACAGCCCGCCCGCTCCGAAACTACTTCAGAAGCACCAAAAGCACCTCAGCGCGATGCCTGGATGCTCGAACCCATCAACGGCTCGAACCGCAACTCCCGCGTCGACCCCACGAAACTCCGCAATCGGAAATTCCAAACCGGGCGGGGAGCCAATACTACGCCCAGCGCGGGCGGGCTGGATGTTTCCTGGACCGAGACGCCAGAGCAGAAGATGAAGCGCTTGCAGGATGAGGTGCTGGGTGTACAGACACGGCCTACTGCTCCTGATGCGGGGGATTCGGCGGGAGGAGCGCGCGGCGCACAGCCCTCGCGGGCCATGCAGGAGAAGATCCATCGGTATAATGAGGAAAAGAGAAAGGAGGAGGCAAAGGCGAGGGATGCGGAGAGGAAGAAGAAGAAGGATGGAGAAGAGGAGGAGGATGATCCTAGTGCTCGCGCGTTTGATAAGGAGAAGGATATGTCGCTATCGTCGAAGATAACGCATGCGCAGAGACGGGAGATGATGAATAAGGCGGCGGACTTTGGGTCGAGATTTACGAGTGGGAAGTTTTTGTGATTGCGCGAAGCTTGTTCGGTATCTATCACGAGGGTATTGAACAACCTGCTTCGCATGGTTGCGGCTCTGTCGTACACAGGTGTCGTACGGTCTATCCGTTTGGTGATCAATTCTGCATAGTGTGATGACCGGCGGCCGGATGCTGCGCAGCTCCTTTATGCCAATGGTCGTTTCGGACAGGCCCATCGCCCTGAACAGCCAACGTTGATCACATTCCTCGTTGGATCTGATAGCATCACCTGCTATGCGATATCAAGGCTCATGGTGCCGCGCAAAGGACCGGTGATGCCATCCCAGGTGGTCGCCGCGGCGCGGTGACATGTTGGAGTACCGGAGAGTGGACTATGGCGATCATGGAATTGTTTTCTAGTGTCCTCATAGGTACAGATAGTAGGCTGATTCGCCGGAGTAAGACGAAACCCGCCAAGATAGGAAGATCAAGATAACTTTAATTGGCGGCTGGGCTGGTTCGGAGGGCGATCCCGCAGATAACATCTGGTATGATCCTGGGGTACATCCACAGGCTTTGTGTCGTATATAGTTTATTTAAAGGCCATGGAGAAGCCTAGATGAACAAGCTCTATTATCAAAATTAGCTATAATTATTATCACTTACGTAGAGGAAATAGTCAACGGAGCCATTGGTCGCATCTCCGCGGGATGATCGGCTGATCTTATCAGACCATCGATGATGCGGGGAATGATTTTGCTCCGCCTTGCTTCGGCTTCGTTCCTTGCTTTCATCATCAACTCTCCCCTCTCCTCTCTATTCTTCCCTCCTCATCCTTTCTCCCTCCTCTACAAGTCCACCACCATGACCATGAACCTCCGCCAAATTAACGCCCACAACCTCTCCACCTTCCGCCACCACTATGTCTCCGAGATCTCCGGCTCCCTCGGTGACCTAGGCACATTCCTCCCCATCGCCATAGCCCTAGCCGTCAACAACACCGTCTCCCTCTCCAGCACGTTAATCTTCTCCGGCCTCTTCAACATCCTCACCGGCGTCTTCTTTGGCATCCCCCTTCCCGTCCAACCCATGAAAGCTATTGCCGCCGTCGCCATCGCCCGCAGCTTCCCCAACGGTTCCATCGCCGCAGCCGGCCTCTTCGTCGCAGCCTTCATCCTCCTCTTCAGCATAACCGGACTCCTCACACGCTTCGCCAACGCCATCCCCATCCCCATCATCAAAGGAATTCAAGTTGGCGCCGGTCTCTCCCTAATAATCGCCTCCTGCAACTCCCTCCTCAGCAACCTCTCCTGGCTCTCCCCCTCCTGGGCCGACAACCGACTCTGGGCCCTCGCCGCATTCTGCTTCCTCCTCTCCACCACCGTCTACCGCACCGTCCCCTACGCCCTCCTCGTCTTCCTCCTCGGTCTCCTCTTCGCCTTAATCCTCGCCGCCCTAGCCTCCGACCTCCCCTCCCTCTCCCTCTGGCACCCCTACACCGTCCTCCCCACCCCCTCAGACTGGTCCACAGGCATCCTCGACGCCGGAATCGGCCAAATCCCCCTAACAACACTCAACTCCATCGTCGCCGTCGTCCACCTCGCCCATGATCTCCTCCCTACACACACCAACTCCTCCCACCTCAACGTCACCTCCATCGCCCTCAGCGTCTCCGCCATGAACCTCCTCGGCTGCTGGTTTGGCGCCATGCCCGTCTGCCATGGCTCCGGCGGCCTCGCGGCCCAATACCGCTTCGGAGCGCGTTCCGGTGCCAGCATCATCTTCCTGGGTGTGTTTAAGCTCGTGATCGGCGTATTCTTTGGTGAGTCGTTGGTCGGGTTGCTGAAAAGGTTTCCGACGTCTTTGCTAGGTGTTATGGTTATTGCGGCGGGGATGGAGTTGCTTAGTGTGGGCGAGAGCTTGAATACCACGGGGGCCAGGGATATAAGGAAGGCGGTTGCGGGTCAGGCTGGGTTGACCGGGGAGGATTTGGGGCCCATGTTGAGTGATTTTGAGAGGAAGAAAAGGTGGATGGTTATGATGGTTACGGTGGGACTGTTGGTTGGGTTTAAGAATGATGCTGTTGGGTTCTTGGGGGGCTTGTTGTGTCATTGGGCTTTTGGCATTCCGGCTGCGGTGGAGTGGGGGGCGAGGAGGTGGAGAGAAGGGAGAGTGAGGTTGGAGTAGATGTAAATGTTATTTCAGAGGGGAGTGTGGTGAGAAGTGTATATATGAGGGTTGGGGTTGGGGTTTGGTTATATGATATGATGTTGATGATGTGTGATGAAGATATGTTACGATATGTGATTGCATTGCGTGCTGTGATTCTGTGTTTGTCTGCATTTGGAAGTGCTACTCCTGCTGTGTATAGCTTTGTCAAAGCAAAGATGCTTTTATTTCTATATCTATATCAGTCTATCTCTCTATCTTTATGTCTATCCAGTCTAATCTATCTATATATACACTGTATATGCAAAAACTGTACAATCTCTTCCCTGGGCCAGGGTTACTGACCCGATAAACTCAACGACTCAACAACAACTTCTCTTTCATGTGCCAATTCCCTTGCTGTCATCCCACAACACACCGGCACACCACCAACAGTCCCATGCCACACTCTACTCCGCCTTCTTCGAAGCCTTCGTCCGGAGCTTCATCAATGCAAACACCAACGCATACCCACTAATTGCAAAGATGACAGTGATTCCCGCGTCCCGCCATCCGTAATAGTAGTGGTTGATATTCAGTGTGGTCAAGAAATCACTTCCACGGCGGTATTCACACACCCTGCAAGCCGAGGTAGCATCCGGGTTGGTCAGATTAACACGCCACCCCTGGCCCGCAATGTAGTCCTTCAAGTATTCAGCGCAGGTGCCATTGGTAGGGTTGAACAGCGCAAATTCGTCCTCGTTACAGGTCACCTTGGCATCCCAAATGTCGAATGTGAGCATGCCAGAGACGACATAATTGAACGGGTTGAGGTAGTAGAGCCAGTATTTCCAGAACACATTTAGTTGCGTGTACGGAACGAAGATACCGCAGAAGAGCACCAAGACACTGATGATCATGGGGTTCACGAGGGCAGCAAAGGTAGGATTGGGCGCGTAGGCTGCGATGAACTGGCCAATGCCCGTGTAAATGAACTCGTAGATGAGCATGATGAAGAAGGTGGCACCTGCCTTGTTGGAATCATGAGGCAGGCGTACGCAGTAGTACCAGCAAAGAAAATACAAAACTGCGCATACACAAAGGTACGGGAACTCGGATACAATCAGACCGATGACGAATGAGATCCATGAATACATCTTTGACTTCTTCTCTCGTGCGTCGTAGATATCGCGTCTCTGGATGAACAATGGTTGGAGCTGATTGATAACACCTGGTGCAACGAAAACAAAGTTGAAAATAGTGAACATCTTCAACTGCAGGGCTGTCACGCTTGGACCGACTCTCCAAAACGAAAAACCATTGAGCAAGGCGGAGATAATATGCAGGGAGAATTTATTGTTAACATAGTTGGTGTTTCGGAAAAGAGCCACATTCATTCTGTGGGTAACGATCTTCGTCTGTTCCCAGAGCGGCATCGAGAACTCACATCCATCGTCGTTTACACTGGAAGGCTTCGAGGCAGCCTCAGATATCAAGTGATCAAGCTCGGTGATCATTTGCTGATGTTCAGGCGACTCAAGCCAAACCTGGTGCCAGTCTTTGTCCTTGACGCTTTCGATGCCTCCGGTGACCACGTCGATCATGAACTCGGCTGGGTTGGCCTCAACGGGGCATTGTGCACCATATTTGCCGAAATAGTGTTTGATTGTCTGCCCATTATCGCCGATATCGCCAAAATACACAGTTTTGCCGCCGCGTGCGAGAAGTAAAAGAGTGTCGAACTGCGCAAATAACTGGGCAGAAGGTTGATGAATAGTCACCAAAACAGCCTGTCCAACATCGGCTAACTTGCGAAGAAATCGCACTGTATTATAAGCAGATTGTCCATCTAACCCAGAGGTAGGCTCATCCAAGAAAATCAAGATACTCGGTTTGGATACAAGCTCCACACCAATAGTCACTCGTTTCCTTTGTTCCACACTAAGACCATTGCCAACTGTGCCGATAAGAGTGTCTGCCAGATCATGAAGCTCAAGCAGGTCAATGATGGTATCAACATACTTGAGTTTCTCTTCTCTAGGGGTTGTCCGGGGTTGGCGCAATAATGCAGAGAATTCTAGAGCTTCCCGAACCGTAGCGAACGGTTCGTGAACATCCAATTGCTCGCAGTATCCAGCCATTCTTTGAAAGGACACAGGTAACGGCCGGCCATCAACCATGATAGACCCAGTAATGGTGCCCTCCGTCTTTCGCTGTGCAAGAACATCAAGCAAGGTTGTCTTGCCCGCTCCTGAAGAGCCCATAAGAGCCCCAAGCATACCTGGCTTGACCCAGCCGTGGATATTATCCAACAAGACCCGGTCGCCGGAAGGTGTTTTGACAGTGTATTTGAGGTTCTTCCAGGTAAAGACGGCAGTATTGCGGGAAAGGTTGCCATCCACCTCCGCAGTCGTGTCGCTAGTGGCAGCTTTAGTTTGCTCCTTTTCCTTAATCTGAGACTCCTCGTCAATGCTTTTCTGGTGCTGCTTCAAGTTTTCACGGGGGATCAACAATGAAGCACTTCCCCCGGCACCGGCTTTCCAATACGTGGTGCAAATAATCGTGAGCACGGCGAAGAAGCCCCACCACGCCCATACGACCCCGAAATTCCTCCAGAGCTGCGAATGCTTGTAATGGAGCGAGGAGAGGTACTGGTCACCGGTCACATAGTCTGCACCAGGCAAAGCACCGCCTACTCCAGTACAAGCTTTGTTGGCAGAGTCAACATCCTCATATCCGGGGCCGGTAGGGACAATATTCTTTCCGACACAAGGGATAACCTGACCGTGAAACTCATTCGACAGCGCTGCTTGGAAGGCATAAGCCATTGGGTTGGTGTAGTAGAGCTCGAGGAACCAATTTTTGACCTTTGGTTTAGGGATCATATAGCCAGCATACATGACGATTCCTTTGATAGCGGTTCCCGAAATCTTCGAAGCGGCTTCGAAGGTACTGAAGGCTGCACCAATGCATCGAAATAGTGCTGTAACACACTAAGTGATGTTAGTAGAGAGCTATTACTGGGCTTGGAATGACTCACTAAGGTCGTGGTGAACAGGATGATCCAAAAGGTGAAAAATGCCGCTGCTGTTGCTTTGAGCCCAACCATCCAATATAATACGACTGAGAAGATCGTGCATTGGAAGAGTAGCACCGGAAAGTCAGCTGTTATTTGCGCCAAGCAGAAGGCAGCCGGATGGTAGAAAGCAAATCCCTTATGCTTGATGAGCACAGGGCGCCCTTTAAAGGACTCGGTAACCTCAGACATAGCGACGATCGTGTTGTACAACAGGGAGAAAAAGACTGCTCCACCTTTGGTGAAGAGCCCGGCAGATGTCTGGGGAGCGTTATAAAAGCAGGATCCGGCAATAAAGGCCATAACCAGAGACAGAATCTGTTTGATCAAGAATGTGGATTTCTCCCCCCACAGAATCTGATACTGGCGCCGCGTACATGCGAGAACTTGGGTCCCAAATCCAGTGGTGAACGGACTCTTCTGTGGTTGGTGCGTGGTCTTTTCGAAGGCAACAGACTCCTTGAATGCCTCCGTCCGCTCCTTGGCAACTGCGCTTGTGGGATAGTCGTATTCTGCTGTCATGTGGCTGTAAATAGCTGACGCCTTATACTCTGCCATGATAGCATCGGCATTCCGCGGAAACCTGTTTTCATACCCAGACCTTATCCTTCGCTCAGTAGGCACGGTCACACCTGTTAGAAAGTCGCCTAGCCAAAGGTAGATGTTAGTCGAGATTCCGCAGTGGGAGATGATTTGAGACGACTAACCAACATTGGCACCATCGGTATAGACAAACCCCAGGTTCTCCATGAAAGGTTTTGCTGCAGCTGCAGGGCCATAGAAGATTTGCTTCCCCTCGTCCAGAACCAAGACCTTATCAAAGAGGTTGTAGATTCCATTCCCTGCTTGATACAGGGTCACAATTGTTGAGAGTCCGAGAACATTAGTCATTGCTCGCAAAGACTTAGCCCACTCCAATGCAGTACTGGCATCGAGACCGCGGGTACTGTTGTCCCAGCAAAAGACAGATCCCCTTGTTGCCAGGCATTCAATGATAGATACTCGCTTTCGTTCTCCTCCTGATACGCCCCGCACAAACTCGTTCCCCACCTTCGTGTCAGCGGTATGTGAGATCCCCATAGATTCCAGGAGGAACTGCTTTGTCTCAGCAGTATATTCGCTCACAGATGCGGTACCATCAGGAAGATGAGATGGAACTTTGAGCCGAGTAGCAAAGTCCATTGTTTGACCAACGGTCAACCGGGGGTAGAATAGCTCTTCTTCCGTATTCATCACAATATGGCTTCGATATTGAGCTGCTTCTTCATGGGACATATTTCCAAAGCTCACGTCGCCCTTGATGGTATGGTAGCCAAGGCGGCGATTGGAGAGTAAATTGAGGAGAGTGGTACACCCTGAACCCGGGCGTCCCAAGACTAGGAGCATTTCCCCTGGCTTGACACAGCCGTGACTTTCCGTCAATATAGATTTCAGGGGTGGTTTCCGGGTGAAGTCACGGATTCGTTGAGGTACATTGAACTGGGAGAATAGGTTCTCATTGACTGCTGCCTCCGCTGCAAGGACATCCACGCCGAGGTTCTTCCAGGTCACACCTAGCTCTCGCTTCTTGAATCCTGCCGCAGCCTCACGTTCCTGGCTCCGGATCACCTGCGGGGTCATGCTCCATTCCGCGTCTTTCCCAGGAGGGGAGGTGGTGTTCGCATGGGGTACTGTCAGGGTTTCTGAACTTGGAGCTTCTCGAACATTTATATGGGGAACATTCAGTGTGTCGAGACTCTTTCGTTCTGGAATTGGTAAGTCGGAAGACTTTTCGTCTTCCGGGAACTCAGGAGGATTCATAACAGCTTTATTAATAGCCGGACAAGATTGATAATACACGAGATATTGCTTTTCTGCAGTTCACGAGAATGGAAGCATCTTATATACATTTACGGAGCCCCTAGGGGTCTCCAAAATGATGAAGAGCCTCTAGTGATACCTCAATTGAATTGGGTGAGCCGAGTACCCGTGAGTGGAGTACTTACAGATGAGAAACATTGTGTGCACCGTGCACCTGCTATCAACTATCCATGAGGTTCCGCATCTGGTTCAATCGTCAGGGCGGATGATCGGCTTCTATCGTCTTCCCAAAACGGCAATATAATGCAATGGCCTCGGTTGTTTGCCCCATAGCTGTTTCACAATAGATGAAATGTCCACGACAAATTCACGATAGCTCGGTGGGTCGGCTTTCTAGAATACCTCGGGAAGATCATGATTGTTCTCACTTTTCTTTTCGATGCCGTAGAGATAACCATTTTCCAAGTAGCAATGTTTGGCTGCAGCAAACGGCGGGTGGCGAGGATGAAGCGTCCTCCGTCAAACAGTTGCGCTGGGGTATGTTAGTCGAATGACCGGATGTCACGCCCAATCAATGTTTCAGCAAACGCGTAGCGCTTGAAACTCTTCAGGCATTGCGTTGAGGGGGCGGCATGCCGATTAGATCTGGCGGCATAGATAACCGACAGTCTCCCTTTTTGAGCGTTGCCGACCTATCCGGATATCCAGACAATCCATATTGCTGGAGGTTGTCCAGACCATCGATAGTCTTGGCTAACCCACAAGAGCCCTGTTTAACGAAGCAATGTCACTATCTGTCTGCATAAGTGATCCTATGCCGCTTATATCCCGCAACGGTATCTGGTTGGCAAGGGGGTCAATCATTGCGCCCATCATCGAATTAGGTATGAATCCGAGCTTCAAGTGGCGCTGCTTACTTACTATCGGAAGAGGACGAATGGCTTGGTTTCAGGAGCGGAAAAGACCGGAATTGAAACCCGCGAAAAATGCAGGACGGTAAAAGGGGTGGATAAATCGATTCGAACGAGGAATATGTCGCTGGCTAAGTTGGGGGTGAAGTGAGAAAAGCAGAAGTTCAGCCTGCTCGACTTGGCGGGTTGGAGCCTCAGGTTCTCCATTCACATTCCTTCGCTCTTTCTTCCACCACAATAACTTACTGTGCCAATTCAAGGCTCATCGTCCTCATATCTTTCTAATAACTCGTCCAGTTTCAGGTAAGGGTCCCTGGTGCATACCCAATTTAGACAATTGATGAGCATTTAGCAATTGACACAGGAGAGTATCTAGCAGATAGAAGACATACAGTATGCAGCACAGCATAGAATCAAAGTGAGCTCGTGAGAGCGCTTCCCACGGGATACGCCAAAATACTCATCTATGGTGTCGACACCAGTATTCCCCAGGATCAGGTGGGCTAAGTGAACTGAATTGGCATTCCGTGTCACTGACTCGTCAGGACGCGTCGAGCGTAAACTAGTATGCACACTCAGCGATCCCCTCCTTATATAAGATAGGCATTGACAGGTGAAAGGATGGAATAAGGACATATCGAAGAGACGAAGACAAGTCTTATTTTGTTATCAGGTACCACTTTAGACTGATTTGACAAGTTTGCCATATCGCCATACATGCGTGATATTCTTCGGATCAGAGACCACTGTTATATTCTCTAGTGGGTTTGCTGTCAGTGCGATGATATCTGCGTCAAATCCCTCCCTCATTTGGCCACTCTTTGGCGCCTGGTCACCGAGTGTTAACGGCCCATTGGCTGTGGCAGCTTCAACTGCAGCCAGCGGTGTCATGCCTGCCGCAACCGCGTACACCAGTTCTCCACCATTGCGTCCATATCCCAATGCGGGATTATCCGAGCTGATGAATTGATCTGTACCAAGAGCAATAGGCACGCCACGTTTGACTGCTAGCTGATACGCCCTCTTATGCGTATCAGCTACCTCGAGCAATTTTTGGTATGAGCCGGGCGTGAAGAGATCACGCATAGCAAGTCCGCTTTCGATAACACTGCGTGTTGCCACCAACATAGCCCCCTTCTCTAGCATCAAGTCGATAGCCTCTTCATCCAGATAGCTGCCGTGCTCAATCGTGCGACAACCCGCACGGAGAGCATTCATGATGCCTGCCTTGCCGTGACAATGAGCGGCCACAACGCGTCTTGCCCGCGCCGCCTCGTCAACAATAGCTTTCAGTTCTTCGAACGAGAATTCTTGATGCTGCGGGTCGTCGATAGCGCTCACTACGCCACCACTGGCGCAGACTTTGATGACGCGTGCCCCGTGCCGCAGCTGCTTTCGTACGGCCTGCAGACACTCAGGCACACCGTCTGCGATTGTCAAAGGCAAGCCATGCGTACATAGGTCACGCAAGCCCTCGAGATTCACACCGTGTACGTCTCCGTGGCCTGCGGTCATACTGATGGCGCTGTGCGCACCGTAGATGGTCGGTCCTGGAATGCGGCCCTCGTCGATGACTTTGGCCAGCTCGCAACCGTATCCTCCAACTTCGCGGACTGAGGTGAATCCCGCCATAATGGTTGCATATAAGTCAGGCACACTTCGTGCCCCTGCCAATGCTTGTGGCGTATTCACAATAGAATCCATGCTCGCCGCCGTTGCGCCTAAGAAATGAATGTGGCAATCCCACATGCCTGGCATGGCAACGGGGACATTTGTGGTAACAGCATCCTGATACTCGACTGGTACTTCATGCTGCGGGCCAGAATAGAGGATTGTTTTGGATTTCCAGACCACAGCTCCGCGAGGAATTGGTGCTCCCCTTCCTGGAATTAGAATACCCGCGTTGATGCGGTAGAGAGTGCTGTCTGTCAGAGGTCGATGCATAATTAAAGGGGTGGGTATGGGTTCAACGCAGTTCTGATCACAGTTCTGACACTGACAAGGATGTGATCCTAGTCCAGCTAGGAAAGCAGCATATATTAATTGAATGCAGGATGCCGAGGCTATGTGCTCATTTGACGTCGTGTGTCCACTTGAAGATGGCTGATTTGTCGATAGCGACCACATAAGACGCGAAGCCAGGCACTCGTGTGATGGCCGACAGTCTGGCGAGGCCCGTTTGGGGTTGCAATCTACCAGATCAGTAGGTCGAAGCGAGGATTTTCCGTGCCTATTCTGGCTTAGTTGGGCATACAAGCTATGACCGTAATAAACCGGCGTGAGCCTAAGCATGCAGCTAGTCGGAATGGCAACACATCAGCGGGCCCAAGCCTCGGCAGCGGCGTCACGCCAGTAGCCCTAACGGCGCAGCGCCAGATGGTACCGTCAATTAATCCCGGGTCGAGACCGTACTGCATATGATAGTATATTGTCCTGAACGGAGGTTAAAGAGCTTTCCTGTCCTTCCTTTGCTACTCGCATCGTCCTAGCAAGGATTCTGTCTTTTCAGAACAACCATCCGACATGTCCACCTCGGACAGTACCAACTCCTCTCCTCCAACGGAGGACGAGAAGAGCTTTGCTAAGGACCCCAGTGAGACTATCCAACATCTTCCAGAGAGGGATGAGAAGGCCATCATTCGCCGCATTGATCTTTGCCTTCTTCCATTGATGTTTTCTTCATACTTGCTGCAATATCTCGACAAGACCACCTTGTCGTATGCATCGATCCTGGGCCTTCTGAGTGGCACGGTATGCTCCGATCCCGTGTGCTCCTCAGCTTCAGCTTCACCTAACATTATATCAGCACATGACCACAGCTCTTTACTCATGGACCTCGAGTGCCTTTTATTTCGGTATCCTAGTCGCATCCTACCCTGTATCCCTGGGTTTTGTAAAATTTCCGCTCGGCAAATACCTTTCTACTATGATGTACGCTAGTACCCTTCCAACCCATATAACAATATACTAACGCGGGCCAGGATTCTATGGGCTATCGTCTTGACATGCCACGCAGCAGCTTCCAACTTTGCAGGGATGACCGTCCTACGTGTACTTTTGGGAGTCTTTGAAAGCGCCATAAGCCCCGGGTTCACCTTGGTCGTGAGTATGTGGTATACGCCATCAGAGCACGCTCTGCGCAGCTGTATCTGGTTCGCAGGCAACGGCGTTGCTGCAATCTTCGGAGGAGTTCTCGCCTACGCCATCGGTCACATTGAAGACAGATTGGGGCCGTGGCAATGGCTCTTCATCATTTTCGGACTGATCACCCTGGGATGGTCGATATCCCTGTTCTTCGTCCTGCCCGACTCCCCACGTAACGCCAAGTTCCTTCAACTGAATCAGCGCGAGCCCGCCTACCTTCGCGCGCAAGCATGTCAGAAGAACTAACAGAGCCGCGAATGGAAGAAAGATCAATTTATTGAAGCATGGCTTGACCCGAAGACATGGTTCTTGTTCGTCTACAATTTCATGGTCTCCCTGCCAAATGGAGGCATAACAAACGTGAGTTCTCTCAAGCCATCTGAACCATATGAACGAAAGAAACATGCACTAAACAAGTAGGCAGTTCTCTAGCCTGTTTATCGAGTCTTTCGGCTTTGATACCTTCAACACTCTTTTGTACAGCATCCCCATGGCTGCTGTGGCTCTCGTCTTTCTGCTTGTTAGTGCGTTCACGTGCAATTGCTTCCGTGGTCTCCGCTGCTACTGGATGATTATCACTCTTCTGGTCAGCCTCATTGGTATTCTTCTCATGCGGCAGCTCCCTACCGAGAAGAAATGGGGTCGGTTGGTAGGGTCTGGCTCGTCAGTGTCTTTGGTGCCGGATGGCCTCTTAGTCTTAGTCTGGTCTCAAGCAACTTTGCCGGATTCACCAAGAAAAGTATCGTGACAGCTATACTTTTCATTGGGTACTGCGTGGGAAATATTGCCGGCCCGCAGTTATTCAAGACCAACGAAGCGCCAAAGTACTTGGTAAGAGTCCTCTCTTCTATTTCACTCAGTCTTCCTTTGTCTGCTGTTGTTGAGATACTGACGGTACGTGTAGACTGCGTTCGCCGCTATTCTGGCCTGCTTCTGCATTGCTGTCGCGGATGTCATTGCTCTGCGAGTATACACGATGTGGGAGAATGAGCGAAGGAATCGCAAGCAGGGCCGGACCATTGAGCCCGAGTCACCAGAGATGGAGGATGCTGTCCAGGCGTATTCGGGCCACAACGATTCAGGCGATATTACAGATTGGCAGAACGAAAATTATCGGTACTGTTTGTAGGATAGGATAGAAGCAGGTGCAAGAGGATAAGTGTGCAGTAGGGTTGAAAAAGTGAAAAAAATCTTGATACTGCTTAATTCTGGAAACGATGCCTGGGGTATACAGCTGGAAATCATGTGCACGTGAATAAGGTGACGAAGAATCCTCAGGCGAAGCTCGTCTGCCACCCCAGGAATTCCATCACCAACTCCCACTCAAACCGACCGGTTCGTGTTCTCTCCCCTGCCACATAAAGCTCACGTCGCTGCCACAGTAATTCAACAACCGTCTGTGCCCGTACCGTATTCTCATACGGGGCTTTTGCCTGAGCTGCCTGGAATTGTGCCAAGGCCCGTGCTTTCTCAGATTCGGTCGTACTGCAGCACGAGGCAATGAAGAGTGGCCATAAAGGCCAGGAGATTGGGAGGTGATCCAGCGATGAGACTATTGATTCTACCAGAGATAGGATATAGTCGACATGGCGCTGCTTCCGCGTTGCATCCAACCCCAGACTGTGTTCACTGGTGTAGCCGAGGAAAGCTGGCGTGGACGCTTCTGAGAGAAGCAGGCACGCAGCAAGACGATAGGATTCGCCAGTGTACTCAAGAAGACGACGCCTATGGACAACCTCGGCGGAATCCTGACATCGTCGCAGTGATGCAGGGAGCAAATGTGTTGTGTCCTGGAGATTCCTTTGTAAAGTGATAATTTTGGCCTCGATGGCGCTTCGTCTCTCTTCAACTTCGAACCCTTCTCCATACATGACCTGCAAATCATCCTTGAGGCTCAATATATCATTAATAAGCAGGAGCATGCGGTTACTCATGCCATTCCACACGTCAATTTCGCGAAGCGTATCCGGTTTCATGGCCTTGGACAGTGACTCTGAAGAAGTCCAGCAGGTCTCTTCTTCTACGGGTGACGAGGGATCGTTCCGCACTTCTACAGCAGGTAGTACCTTGTCAATTTGGAAAAGGGACTTTGCCAGCACTAGATGCGCTGAGAAGTAACTCATGAATAGTTGCGGCACATATGTTTTTGTGTGGCGACGAACCCTCTGCTTGATGACCATCTGGAAACATGTCAGGTGGCGAACCCAAGAGGCGTCACAGCTTTGGGATATCTGCGGCGAGTCAATACTGACACTCATGAGAATACCAGGACCGAGGAGATTACATACAGCCGAAGAGCAGAGGAATATAGTCGGCAGCAGCACGTCTTCAAACTCAAAACAACTTTTCGCTAACGCTTGACGCAAGCCTTTGAGTACCCTTTGCCGGACCTGAATTTCAAATAGTTCAAAGCGACTATCGATTGATCTCAGGTACTGCGCGCTAGTCATGAGTACAGAATAATATGCCAATTCAGACCGAAATACCATGCGCATTACTGTATTGCGAAGAGGATTGGTTTCCTCGTTGTCGATAGTAACGGCAGCAGGGCACATCATCATCGACTCGTAAAACGACAAGCACACATCATCAACGTCCGGTACACCGAGGGTCCAGGGCAAGGTTCGGAAATTGGTACTTGATGACTGGACCTTGCTTTCTTTCCAGTGATGATACTGACTCTGATATGTGTCTCGGGTCAAAAAAGAAACGCTTTTTGACGTCGCGGCCCGCAGTGGGCTGTGCGAAGAGGGTGGAGTGAGGATCAAAGCGGATTCCCCGTCGCTACCAAGTTGATCTTTGCGTTCGATCCGCTTCGAAGACGGAAGTTGATCGTCCTCTTCAGATTCTTTGCATCGAAGCGAACCCCTTCTGGCTACGATCCCGGTTCGTCCATGGCATTTCCCCGCGGCCCGCATATCATCCTCCCATTGAAGGCGAACCCCGTAGGTGCATTGATTCTTCGACCGTTGGCAGCGCATACATACTGGATGAGCTTCTGTACGCACCGGAGAATGAGCTTCGTTGTCGATTAAATTTTGCCGTGTAGAACACCGGATCGAGTCATTAGGAGCACGAGGCTCCTATCAACCTAGGAATGGGACAGGCAATGGACAACACGCACCGTCGCATTTGACCCGTCTCCGACGACACGTAAGACAACCGCTGCGGGACCGGATTCTGGGCTGGGATGTCATCGGAGGCGACGAATCTGAGTCGGGGGAAGTTGGAGGGCCAGGGTTCAACGACCACGAGATGAACATGTCGACAGTCAATCATATCTTTACTATGACACTCAGCGCCAGATCCAGTTATTTCCCTTGTGAGAAGGATAAGATGGGGAATAGACCTTTGGGGGACTCCGAGCGGGCTAAACAGGCTTACGGAGGGGGCAGGCTATTGCGGACGGCCGGACACACGGCCATCTCCTACCTCGGGGTGGCCACGGGCGAGCTGAAAGCCTAACATGCGGTTAATATCGAGGGCTGGATGGGATTGGCGAGTGGATGAAGCTCCATTACGGCGGTTAATAGCGGCCATCGGGCAAAAACGATTTTTGGTGTTGAAGTACGCTCACCGCTGACCTCACCGCTATATGATGCTTATCATTACTCTACGTACAGTGCTTTATTTGTTCATCATGGTGTTAATCATGGTATGTCCAGCTATTGATCTTGAGCTGTACAAGGCTGAGATTATTAGTCTATTCCATGAGGACTATTCTACAGCTCATATTACCTCTATTATTGAGGCATGACACCACGTACGAGTCCGCGAGCGTACAATCAAGACCAGGTTGAGTGGTTGGGGTGTTAGCAAGTATGATTATACGGCTACCACTGATTCTTCTCTACACAGCCGGATCAAGGAGTTGTTCTTTGAGAGATGTCTCTCTGATATAGAGATTCTATATACTCTACAGGCTGAAGGACACACTGTCTTTTTATAAATACTTTAATAAATCTATACAGAGTAAGGCCTCGTCCGATGAATAGATAATTCTAGTAAGTGTTAGCTCCAGGATGATATAGCTATGAAGCACCTGCTTGAGATATATAATGAAGAGATTATTAAAGACTATAAATAAGAGCTTTTATTTATTTATATATATAGTAAATATCTTATTATTCTAAGGTCTATACAGAGAGCAGTTATATATTAATATTTTACTAACTGAGATCTTTCTTCAGATATTAGTTATATGATATCTACTATATAATTATACCTGAGGCTATACAATAACAGCAGAATAATATGTAATAAAATTATAGCTTATATACTATTTCTGGACCAGATTATATCTGGTCTATAAATAATTATATAAAGTTAAATCTGTATAGTATCTAAATTTATATAGCTATTGATATATACTCTTATTATATTATCTAAATTTATATTAGCATTAATACTCATATATCAGTCAATATTATACAGTAATATCTTAATACTGTATATAAATAGAAGATTATCTGTTATAAAATCTATTCAGACTATAGATTAAAGATATTTTTACTTACTAAAATTTACTACTATTTTTAAAAAGTATATAAGCCAGAGATTAAGACAACACAGTATTATATCTTTAAATCCAGTACTATAAATTAGAGAATTAAGACTTAGTAGATATAATTAAGTAAATTATTATTTTTTTAATATTATATATATACAGACAGACCAATCCTTGAATATCTCTGTATTAATTAATATAGAACTACTTTAAAACCTTAATTAAAGTAGAAGACTTCTTTAAAAATATAATATTAAATTAAATTATTTTATATATAGTCTATATATCTATTCTTCAGACGCAGGTCTTATTATATATATATATCTAGAACTAATACAGCATCCGGAAGTAATAAAAAAGACTATATATTATCTCTAATTAGCTGTATATAAATTATTATTATCTAGAATATATAACTAATTATAATCTTTTTATATATAAAAAGTCTCTCCAGCAGCTAAGAAACACTGTATAAAACTGGAATATAACTGAGTATCTATCTATAGAAACTTTAAAATAATATTAAAAAATCCTATTAAGATTAAGCTTTAACCCTGAAAAGCTATTATTAATATATCTAGATAAAGCAGAAGCTTTTTTTTATATAATCTATCTTAGCTTACAGAAATAGATAATAATATATATAAAATCAGATACTAGATCTGATCTAATACTATCCAAGATATTAATTAGAATATTTAATTAAATCAAGTAACAGGGATCAGAGTAACTATCTATAATAACTATATATTTTTTATTTGCTATTCTTTCTACTTCACTGCTTATTTAAAATCTTAAGATCCTGCTTTTCTCTATACAGAATAAAAAATTAATATCTTTTATATAAGGCATTGCTTGTACAAGGCATCTTTTATATAAAATAGCTCTTTCCTGGACTAACTACTACTCTTTTACTAGCTAATTTTATTTTACTTATATTCAGTAATATTTGACCTGCCAGATAGTTAATTCTTTATCTTAATAAATTATTTATATTAATCTTACTATATTATCTGAGCCATAATCTATATAATCTAGTTTATATATATAAATTATCTTATCTAGTATTAGTCCTTGTACAATAATATTTAGAGAAAAAAATATTTACTAGAATATCTTCTTATATAAGAAGACTTCTAAAGAATTAATTAATATAAAGATTATTATTTATTTCTATCTATATAATATACAGGAAGGGGAATCTGAAGATAATATTCTAATTATTATATATATTTTACTAGGTTTAACTTTCTATTCTTAATATTTATATAATACTAATTTTATTATTTTATAAAATAGATACAGACTTATATTAATAATTATATACTTCATGGCCTTAATAATTTTCTTAGAGATAAGCTGCTTTTCTCAATATCTAGCAGTATATATATATATTAAATTAAAGATTACTTCTGTTTATTAACAGAAATTATATAGAAATAACTAATCTTTCTGTTTCCAAAAGCTAGAGATAATATAAAGATCTTGAACTTCTTAAAAAAATAATTTATAAATATCCATAGATTATACCAAGTCTATATAATTATCTAGTATTATATACTATCTTTTTCTATTATAAATAAGGCAGAGGAGACTAAGATTAAGAAGAAGAAAAAGAAAATTAAAATAGAAATTATTAAAAAAAAGAAATTAATTATATAAGAAAAATTAACTATATAAGAAGATCAGGATGATCTTGATATTCTAAATATTAAAATAAAAATTTTAAATACTTTACTAAAATATTAATTATTCTAGTCTTCCTCTCTACCTTATTATACAAGAAAAAGATATATAATCAGGAAGAATAATAAAAATCAGACAGTTAAATATAGATTATCAGATCTCTAATTATATACTATTTTATTAAATAATAAAATTATAAATTTATATAGCAAAGTAGAACAGGCAGAGTAAGATTCACAATAATAAAATCTCTATATATATAAAATAAAAAATAAATAATTAAAACAATAAATACAGTATTAGTTTAAATTTATTAAGTAATTTTTATCTTTTTTTTCTATCTTCTATTAATATATCTACTACTACTACTACTATTACTATTATTATTAATTACTATTATTACTAATTATTACTATTAACTACTACTACTACTACCAATATATTATACATGCTAGATAATCAAAAACAGATTACTAAGCTTAATTTTTTATTTATCTATCTTATCTATATTATACAGGATAAAACTAACTTAAAAATATATCTATATAATAATAATAATAATAATAATAATTACTATATTAATACTTTTTCTTTTCTTTTTAATCTGTTTACTAGCTATTATCTGCTTCTTCCTGCCCCCCATAACCTGTAATTATATTAAAACTTATTATATAAGAAACTTCCAGTCAGTACTAATCCTACAATCCCTGCAAGAAATCTAGATTAACTATACTTATTTATATATACTAATATAAAACTACAAGTGTTGGCTGGAAATCAGGAATCCTTACTAACTAAAGTAATCATCTCTTGACTACCCAACTCAGCTGAGAATCCCATACAAATTCTATGTGAATCCCAGCTAAGATGGATAAGATAAAGATGAATCATTTTTCACATGAAGTCTCGTATTATTGATATCATTCTGATTATTCGAAGTCTCGTATTATTGATATCATTCTGATTATTCGATTATTTGATTCTTTATTCACTGTTCCTTACCCCACTTGCTTACCCCGCTTTCTTTGTCTAATGATCAAACTGATGATTCATGATTCTGATCTAGAATCATTCACTGAAAATGATAAATAAGGTCTTTCATCCCCCAGCTCAAGCAAGCAAGCAAGCTGAATTC